>NW_025745106.1:60000-86986 GCF_021184085.1 Oncorhynchus gorbuscha
AGACACACAAACACACACGCATGCACAGACACACAAACACGCATGCACAGACACACAAACACGCATGCACAGACACACAAACACACACGCATGCACAGACACACACACACAGATGTATTATGTTGATTTATTTTTCAGAAGAGCGCACTTTTTCTGCCAATTCAGAAAATGGAAATTCCTACAAATGTACAGAGGGTAACAGGGTCAGGACCTGGTGTGACAAGGGGGTGACACATTCTTTCAGCTTGCGCCAGGGGTGAACTTAGTGCAGAACTCTCGTGTTGTCTTTAACCATTTCTTGTCCTCTTAAGATAGAACTGCCCCGCTAAGCAGCCTGGTCTCAAAGACTACAAGTAATATAGTAAACGGAAAACCGTGACAACTCAAATTAGTATGATATGTTACATTTGGTTTGGTTACATAAGACAGAAGGTTATAGCCATGGGAAGTAGGGGTGCTGAAGTAATAAGGATTCCAAAACTGTATAATTACTCATGTCTGAACACTGATTGAATTTGCGCAGCACATACACTACCGTTAAAAAGTTTGGGGTCATTTAAATATTTCCTTGTTTTTGAAAGAAAAGCATTTTTTTGTCCATTAAAATAACATCAAATTGATCAGAAATACAGTGTAGACCTTGTTAATGTTGTAAATTACTATTGTAGCTGGAAACGGCAGATTTTTTATGGAATATCTACATAGGCGTGCAGAGGCCCATTATCAGCAACCATCACACCTGTGTTCCAATGGCACGTTGTGTTAGTTAATCCAAGTTTAGCATTTTAAAAGGCTAATTGATCATTAGAAAACCATTTTGCGATGATGTGAGCACAGCTGAAAACTGTTGTGCTCAATAAAGAAGCAATAAAACGGACCTTCTTTAGACTAGTTGAGTATCTGGAGCTTCAGCATTTGTGGGTTTTATTACAGGCTGAAAATGGCCAGGGACAAAGACCTTTCTTCTGAAACTCGTCAGTCTATTCTTGTTCTGAGAAGTCAAGGCTATTCCATGAGAGAAATTACCAGAAAACTGAAGATATCGTACAATGCTGTGTACCACTCCCTTCACAGAACAGGGCAAACTGTCTCTAACCAGAATAGAAAGAGGAGTGGCAGACCCTGGTGCACATCTGAGCAAGATGCCAAGTACATTTGAGTGTCTAGTTTGAGAAACAGATGCCTCACAACTCCTCAACTGGCAGCTTCATTAAATAGTACCCACAATACACCAGTCTCAACATCAACAGTGAAGAGGCGACTCCAGGATGTTGGCCTTCTAGTCAGAGTTCCTCTGTCCAGTGTCTGTTCGTTTTCCCTTCTTAATCTTTTCTTTTTATTGGCCAGTCTGGGATATAGCTTTGTCTTTGCAACTCTGCCTAGAAGGCCAGCATCCCGGAGTCGACCTCTTCACGGTTGACTTTGAGACTGGTGTTTTGCGGGTACTATTTAATGAAGCTGCTAGTTGAGGACTTTCTCAAACTATACACTCTAATGTACTTGTTCTCTTATTCAGTTGTGCACCGGGGCTGCCCACTCCTGGCGTAGAAACATTTCCTTGTCACACCATAGGGTGTTGAAGTTCAAGTTTACATTACTTGAGCTCGACGAATTCACATCGCAGATCAACGTTTATACAATGGCACCCCCAGACATAGAGAACATTGTGTTCGTGTGCTTCAGTTATTTTGTGTGTGTGTGTGTGTGTGTGTGTGTGTGTGTGTGTGTGTGTGTGTGTGTGTGTGTGTGTGTGTGTGTGTGTGTGTGTGTGTGTGTGTGTGTGTGTGTGTGTGTGTGTGTGTGTGTGTGTGTGTGTGTGTGTGTGTGTGTGTGTGTGTGTGTGTGTGTGTGTGTGTGTGTGTTTGTGTCCTTTTGAACTCAAGAATATTTGGGTTCTCTGTACTTCTATATGGCTCTAAATAGAGTATTGTAACTGTGTGGGTTTGCAGGAGGCAAGATGTGCCTATGTGATAGCTCTGATGGCAGTGTACTGGTGTACTGAGGTATTGCCACTAGCGGTGACTGCTCTCCTGCCCGCTGTCCTTTTCCCTCTGTTTGGCATCATGGAGTCCAAGCAGGTACGTGCGTAAAGATGTAGGATCTTAATTTGAGCACCCTGCTGCAGGAGAACTTTACTGCGATGCAGGAAATGTAAAACCTGTAGAGTATTTGAGGTTAAAGGCTTTTGAAGTTTGTAATTGCCACTTTAACTTGATTCTTCCTTACCGAAAATGTACATTACATGATCAAAAATATGTGGACAACTGCTCGTCGAACATCTCATTCCAAAATCATGGGCATTAATATGGAGTTGGTCCCAGCTTTGCTGCTATAACAGCCTCCACTCTTCTGGGAAGGCTTTCCACTAGATGTTGAAACATTACTTTGGGGACTTACGTCCATTCAGCCACAAGAGCATTAGTAAGGTTGGGCACTGATGTTGAGTGATTTTGCCTGGCTCGCAGTCGGCAATCCATCCCGAAGGTGTTCGATGGGGTTGAAGTCAGGGCTCTGTGCAGGCCAGTCAAGTTCTTCCACACCGATCTCGCCGAGTGACGCAGCGGTCTCAGGCACTGCATCTCAGTGCTAGAGGCATCACTACAGACCCTGGTTTGATTCAAGGCTGTATCACAACCGGCTGTGATTGGGAGTCCCATAGGGCGGTGCACAATTTGCCCAGCGTTGTCCGGGTTAGGGTTTGGCTGGGATAGGCCGTCATTGTATTTATAAAAAATGATGGACGGGGGCATTGTCATGCGGAAACAGGAAAGGGCCTTCCCCAAACTGTTGCCACAAAGTTGGAAGCACAGTATCGTCTAGAATGTCAATGTATGCTGTAGCATTAAGACTTCTGTAGCTCAGTTGGTAGAGCATGGCGCTTGTAACGCCAGGGTAGTGGGTTCAATCCCCGGGACCACCCATACGTAGAATGTATGCACACATGACTGTAAGTTGCTTTGGATAAAAGCGTCTGCTAAATGGCATATATTATTATTATTATATTACTTCTCTTCACTGGAACAAAGGGGCCCGAACCATGAAAAACAGCCCCAGACTAATATTCCTCGTCCACCAAATGTTATAGTTGGCACTAGGCATTGGGGCAGGTAGCGTTTTGCTGGCATCCGCCAAACCCAGATTTGTCCGTCGAACTGCCAGATGGTAAGGCGTGATTCATCCCTCCAGAGAACGCGTGTCCACTGCTCCAGTGTCCAATGGCAGCGAGCTTTACACTACTCCAGCTGACGCTTGGCATTGCGCATGGTGATCTTAGGCTGCTTGGCCTTGGAAACCCATTTCATGAAGCTCCTGACGAACAGTTCTTGTGCTGATGTTGCTTCCAGAGGCAGTTTGGAACTCAGTAGTGAGTGTTGCAACTGAGGAGAGACGATTTTCACACGCTTCAGCACTCGGAGGTCCCAGCTGAGCCGTTGTTGCTCCTAGACATTTCCACTTCACAATAACAGCACTTACAGTTGACCGGCACAGCTCTTGCAGAGCAGAAATTTGATGAACTGACTTGTTTGAAAGATGTTATCCTATGACGGCACCACGTTGAAAGTCACTGAGCTCTGCCGTAAATCCATTCTACTGCCAATATTTGTCTATGGAGATTGCATGGCTGTGTGCTCGATTTTATATAACTATCAGCAAAAGGTGTGGCTGAAATAGCCAAATCCACTCATTTGAAGGGGTGTCCACATAATTGTGTATATATTGTATCAACCCCTACAAAAATGTCCATTCATTATAATCCACATAATAATAGACATTTCCTGTTGAGAGATTATTTTCCTGCTGTAGCAAACTGGATCAAAGTAAGATCCTACATCTGTATCAGGTGTGTATGCAGTACCTGAAGGACACCAACATGCTGTTTGTAGGCGGTCTGATGGTGGCTGTTGCCGTGGAGACATGGAACCTTCACAAGCGCATCGCCCTCAGGGTTCTACTTGTTGTGGGGGTGCGGCCTGCCCTGTGAGTAGCTAATCACAGGTGTCTATCTTTATCAGTTTATCAGGTATCAAATCAGGATTGTCTGCAAAATTCAAGACCATGTAAACCCACTGAGCTAAAGCCTAGCATTATTTCCTCCTTCTCCACTTCCTCTTTTCTCTTTCTGATACACTGGCCCCCTTTTGCTGTCCACGCCAGTCTGATGCTAGGGTTCATGGGTGTGACAGCATTCCTGTCCATGTGGATCAGTAACACAGCCACCACAGCTATGATGGTCCCCATTGTCCAGGCTGTCCTGGAGCAGCTCAACAGCCCACAGAATGGGGAGAAGCCCTTGCCCATCCCCCAGAGCCAGGAGAATGGTATGATTCCTGAGGAAAGACTGGAGAACAGTTCAAACCCACAGGACAGACTTATCATCCAGGACAATCACATTCCACTGGAGAAACCAGCCACAGAGGATAGACTGGACTCCCCAGACAAACCAGTTCACCAGGACAACTCTCTGGCTGATGGGAAGCCAGGTGAGGGGCACTGGGCTGGAGGCAGAGGTCAGAGCAGGGGGCTAGGTGAGAATTGGAGTACTGCCTTATCACAAACACGCTATAATACAGTTACATGTACATGGCGATTTCAGACAAATATAGACTTAGGTTGTATGTCTACAGGCAACAGGCACACTATAGCCTGCCTAGCTAACAACTTTGGCTGTGACCTCTTGGTAGTCCTGATTCCCAAACCTCTCTAATATATAGTGGTATTGTCTCCCCCTTCCCCTCTGTATAAAGTGGTAGTGTCTATGGTCTTGAAAGAGCGGACTGAAGCAGAGGAGCAGGTTTGTGAGGAAGAGGAGGAGAAGGAGAGGACGAAAATGTGTAAAGGCTTGACGTTGTGTGTGTGTTACGCTGCCAGCATTGGAGGCACTGCCACTCTCACTGGTACCGGACCCAACCTCGTCCTCACAGGGCAGATGAGCCAGTATGTAACACACGCACGCACGCACGCACACACACATAGCATATGTACCTCTCACAGACATACACCTCACAAATGTTAGTGCATATCCCATGTATGAATATAGATATGGGTATCCGAACATATCGTGTTGATCAACTGGCATTTAACATTTTTGAGAAGTGAAGTTCTTAACAAAAACCCACTGTCAGACTCTTCCCTCAGAACGGTGACGTGGTTAACTTTGCCTCGTGGTTCGCCTTTGCCTTCCCCACAATGCTGCTAATGCTGACGCTGGCCTGGCTCTGGCTCCAGCTCATCTTCATCGGCTTCGAGTGAGTGACCTGGCCAGAGCATCACAGTGCATTATTCTAACTCTACTCTCTCTTCTCAGTTCAACCACGACATGATATTTGTAAAGGTTTGCATAGGCCAAATAGGGGCAATGTCTCTCTCACTCCCTCTGCTTCTTATCTGACCTATTAGTTTAAATAATTTCTCTCTCTCACTCCCTCTGCTTCTTATCTGACCTATTAGTTTAAATAATCTCTCTCTCTCACTCCCTCTGCTTCTTATCTGACCTATTAGTTTAAATAATCTCTCTCTCTCACTCCCTCTGCTTCTTATCTGACCTATTAGTTTAAATAATTTCTCTCTCTCATTCACTCTGCTTCTTATCTGACCTATTAGTTTAAATAATTTCTCTCTCTCACTCCCTCTGCTTCTTATCTGACCTATTAGTTTAAATAATCTCTCTCTCTCATTCACTCTGCTTCTTATCTGACCTATTAGTTTAAATAATTTCTCTCTCTCACTCCCTCTGCTTCTTATCTGACCTATTAGTTTAAATAATTTCTCTCTCTCATTCACTCTGCTTCTTATCTGACCTATTAGTTTAAATAATTTCTCTCTCTCACTCCCTCTGCTTCTTATCTGACCTATTAGTTTAAATAATCTCTCTCTCTCACTCCCTCTGCTTCTTATCTGACCTATTAGTTTACATAATCTCTCTCTCTCACTCCCTCTGCTTCTTATCTGACCTATTAGTTTAAATAATCTCTCTCTCACTCCCTCTGCTTCTTATCTGACCTATTAGTTTAAATAATCTCTCTCTCTCACTCACTCTGCTTCTTATCTGACCTATTAGTTTAAATAATTTCTCTCTCTCACTCCTTCTGCTTCTTATCTGACCTATTAGTTTAAATAATCTCTCTCTCTCACTCCCTCTGCTTCTTATCTGACCTATTAGTTTAAATAATCTCTCTCTCTCACTCCCTCTGCTTCTTATCTGACCTATTAGTTTAAATAATTTCTCTCTCTCATTCACTCTGCTTCTTATCTGACCTATTAGTTTAAATAATTTCTCTCTCTCACTCCCTCTGCTTCTTATCTGACCTATTAGTTTAAATAATCTCTCTCTCTCATTCACTCTGCTTCTTATCTGACCTATTAGTTTAAATAATTTCTCTCTCTCACTCCCTCTGCTTCTTATCTGACCTATTAGTTTAAATAAGTTCTCTCTCTCATTCACTCTGCTTCTTATCTGACCTATTAGTTTAAATAATTTCTCTCTCTCACTCCCTCTGCTTCTTATCTGACCTATTAGTTTAAATAATCTCTCTCTCTCACTCCCTCTGCTTCTTATCTGACCTATTAGTTTAAATAATCTCTCTCTCTCACTCCCTCTGCTTCTTATCTGACCTATTAGTTTAAATAATTTCTCTCTCTCATTCACTCTGCTTCTTATCTGACCTATTAGTTTAAATAATTTCTCTCTCTCACTCCCTCTGCTTCTTATCTGACCTATTAGTTTAAATAATCTCTCTCTCTCATTCACTCTGCTTCTTATCTGACCTATTAGTTTAAATAATTTCTCTCTCTCACTCCCTCTGCTTCTTATCTGACCTATTAGTTTAAATAATCTCTCTCTCTCACTCCCTCTGCTTCTTATCTGACCTATTAGTTTAAATAATCTCTCTCTCTCACTCCCTCTGCTTCTTATCTGACCTATTAGTTTAAATAATTTCTCTCTCTCATTCACTCTGCTTCTTATCTGACCTATTAGTTTAAATAATTTCTCTCTCTCACTCCCTCTGCTTCTTATCTGACCTATTAGTTTAAATAATCTCTCTCACTCCTTCTGCTTCTTATCTGACCTATTAGTTTAAATAATCTCTCTCTCACTCCCTCTGCTTCTTATCTGACCTATTAGTTTAAATAATCTCTCTCTCTCACTCACTCTGCTTCTTATCTGACCTATTAGTTTAAATAATTTCTCTCTCATTCACTCTGCTTCTTATCTGACCTATTAGTTTAAATAATTTCTCTCTCTCACTCCCTCTGCTTCTTATCTGACCTATTAGTTTAAATAATCTCTCTCTCTCACTCCCTCTGCTTCTTATCTGACCTATTAGTTTAAATAATCTCTCTCTCTCACTCCCTCTGCTTCTTATCTGACCTATTAGTTTAAATAATCTCTCTCTCTCACTCCCCCTGCTTCTTATCTGACCTATTAGTTTAATTAATCTCTCTCTCTCATTCACTCTGCTTCTTATCTGACCTATTAGTTTAAATAATTTCTCTCTCTCACTCCCTCTGCTTCTTATCTGACCTATTAGTTTAAATAATTTCTCTCTCTCATTCACTCTGCTTCTTATCTGACCTATTAGTTTAAATAATTTCTCTCTCTCACTCCCTCTGCTTCTTATCTGACCTATTAGTTTAAATAATCTCTCTCTCTCACTCCCTCTGCTTCTTATCTGACCTATTAGTTTAAATAATCTCTCTCTCTCACTCCCTCTGCTTCTTATCTGACCTATTAGTTTAAATAATTTCTCTCTCTCATTCACTCTGCTTCTTATCTGACCTATTAGTTTAAATAATTTCTCTCTCTCACTCCCTCTGCTTCTTATCTGACCTATTAGTTTAAATAATCTCTCTCTCTCATTCACTCTGCTTCTTATCTGACCTATTAGTTTAAATAATTTCTCTCTCTCACTCCCTCTGCTTCTTATCTGACCTATTAGTTTAAATAATTTCTCTCTCTCATTCACTCTGCTTCTTATCTGACCTATTAGTTTAAATAATTTCTCTCTCTCACTCCCTCTGCTTCTTATCTGACCTATTAGTTTAAATAATCTCTCTCTCTCACTCCCTCTGCTTCTTATCTGACCTATTAGTTTAAATAATCTCTCTCTCTCACTCCCTCTGCTTCTTATCTGACCTATTAGTTTAAATAATTTCTCTCTCTCTCATTCACTCTGCTTCTTATCTGACCTATTAGTTTAAATAATTTCTCTCTCTCACTCCCTCTGCTTCTTATCTGACCTATTAGTTTAAATAATCTCTCTCTCTCATTCACTCTGCTTCTTATCTGACCTATTAGTTTAAATAATTTCTCTCTCTCACTCCCTCTGCTTCTTATCTGACCTATTAGTTTAAATAATTTCTCTCTCTCATTCACTCTGCTTCTTATCTGACCTATTAGTTTAAATAATTTCTCTCTCTCACTCCCTCTGCTTCTTATCTGACCTATTAGTTTAAATAATCTCTCTCTCTCACTCCCTCTGCTTCTTATCTGACCTATTAGTTTACATAATCTCTCTCTCTCACTCCCTCTGCTTCTTATCTGACCTATTAGTTTAAATAATCTCTCTCTCACTCCCTCTGCTTCTTATCTGACCTATTAGTTTAAATAATCTCTCTCTCTCACTCACTCTGCTTCTTATCTGACCTATTAGTTTAAATAATTTCTCTCTCTCACTCACTCTGCTTCTTATCTGACCTATTAGTTTAAATAATTTCTCTCTCTCATTCCCTCTGTTTCTTATCTGACCTATTAGTTTAAATAATCTCTCTCTCTCACTCTCTCTGCATCTAATCTGACCTATTAGTTTAAATAATCTCTCTCTCTCACTCCCTCTGCTTCTTATCTGACCTATTAGTTTAAATAATCTCTCTCTCTCACTCCCTCTGCTTCTTATCTGACCTATTAGTTTAAATAATCTCTCTCTCTCATTCACTCTGCTTCTTATCTGACTTTTTAGTTTAAATAATCTCTCTCTCTCTCACTCACTCTGTCTTTCTCTCACCCCCTTCTCTTTTGCTCCCCCACTCATTTCTCTTGTCCCTTTCTCCCCCTCTTCCTCTCTAGTCTGAAGCGTACGTGGGGCTGTGGTGCTGTGCAGTCAGAGAAAGAACATGCAGCGTATGATTTGATCCGTGAGGAGCATCGTCGTCTGGGGCCAGTGTCCTATGGAGAGTTGAGTGTCCTGGGGCTCTTCATTCTGCTGGTGGTGTTGTGGTTCACACGAAGCCCAGGCTTCATCAACGGATGGGCAACCCACATCTTCAACACAAAGGCAGAGTATGTAACACACACCACAGTGTGAAATACTTTACACACCATATATACTCAACCACACAGACTCACACACAAAACACTAGCAGGTGGAAATATACAGACACATGCACAGTAACACAAGCTTGATCTGAAGGATAGATTACCTGAGTGGTCTTTCGACCCAGAACCTTCTGTTAGAACAAGAGTCAGGACACGAGGAACAGGAGAAAACAAACACAAATGTACAAAACGTGTTGTTCACAGAGTAAACCATCTGTGTTGCGTCAATAAACATGTTCTGAACTTTGACACACAGAAACACAACCTTGTGCACGTACACAAGCTCTGACCGGCACACACAACGACTTGCATAGGCACATGCACACACAGAGTCTGGGAAACATGATCTCACTAGAGTGAATGAGAGAGTAAGCACACTTCTTTATGACAAACAGATCGATGGGCAGGAGAGGCACACACTGCGTTCTCTCTTATCTGGTCACGTGACCACCCTATCACAGAGGGCATATGTGACGTCTGTCGATCTATGAATGGGCACATCACCATGGAAACAGGTGTTGATTATAGCAGAATCCTGGTTCAAACTGTGGCTAAGGTCATCAAACATACTCTGTCCATTACGTCAATCCACTCTTTATTTGTATTTGTATTTATTCTGGAACCTATCCTGTAGAATAGAATCCTGTAGGAGACCAATAGGATTGGTTCCAAGATCTGATTATTCTATTAGTCATACTGTAAATTAATTTACAGCCTTGAATCCCCGGTAATGGCTCACATTAACACAATTGTCCAATAAACCCTAGAGCCACTACAATTTGCATACCGCCCAAACAGATCCACAGGTGACACAATCTCTATTGCACTCCACACTGCCCTTTCCCACCTGGACAAAAGGAACACTTATGTGAGAATGCAATTAATTGACTACAGCTCAGTGTTCAACACCATGGTACCCTCAAAGCTCATCACTAAGCTAAGGATCCTGGGACTAAACACCTCCATCTGCAACTGGATCCTGGACTTCCTGACTGGCCGCCCCCAGGTGGTGAGGTTAGGTAGCAACACATCTGCCATGCAGTTTCTCAACACTGGAGCCCCCCAGGGGTGCGTGCTCAGTCCCCTCCTGTACTCCCTGTTCACCCACAACTGCATGGCCAGGCACAACTCCAACACCATCATTAAGTTTGCAGATGACACAACAGTGGTAGGCCTGATCACCGACAACGACGAGACAGCCTATAGGGAGGAGGTCAGAGACCTGGCCGGGAGGTGCCAGAATAACAACCTATCCCTCAGCATAACCAAGACTAAGGAGATGATTGTGGACTACAGGAAAAGGAGGACCGAGTACACCCCCATTCTCTGTCATGTTTGTCATTTATTATCTTGTCTTGTCCCTGTGCTTCCCATTCTATTCGTTTCCCTCTGCTGATCTTATTTGGTTCTTTCCCTCCTTCTAGCCCTCTCTCTCCCCCTCCCTCTCTCACTCTCTCGCTCTCTCTTCTCTCTATCGTTCCGTTCCTGCTCCCAGCTGTTCCTATTCCCCTAATCTTCATTTAGTCTTCCCACACCTGTTCCCGATCCTTTCCCCTGATTAGAGTCCCTATTTATTCCTTTGTGTTCCGTTCCTGTGCCGTCGGTTCCTTGTTTTGTATTCACCATGCTGTGATTGCGTTTCGCCCTGTCCTGTCGTGTTTTTTGCCGTGATTGTGTATCACCCTGTCCTGTCGTGTTTTGTGCCTTCATCAGACGCTGCGTGTGAGCAGGTGTCTCAGTCGACTACGGCCTGCGCCTTCCCGAAGCGACCTGCAGTCTGTGGCCGCTTCTCCAGTTGTTTTCCCCTCTACAAATCTAGAGGATTTCAGTTATTCCGTTTTGAACATTAATAAACTCTGTTTCTGTTAAGTCGCGTTTGGGTCCTCTTTCACCTGCATGACAGAAGGAACCGACCAAGGAATGGACCCAGCGACTTCAGACGCTGTTTACACTGCCGTCAAGATCCAAGGAGCCATGCTCGGCAGACACGAGCAGGAATTGTCTGCTGCTCGCCATGCCGTGGAGAACCTGGCCGCTCAGGTTTCCGACCTCTCTGGACAGTTCCAGAGTCTACGTCTCGTGCCACCTGTTACTTCCTGGCCTGCCGAGCCTCCAGAACCTAGGGTTAATAACCCACCTTGCTACTCCGGGCAGCCCACTGAGTGCCGCTCCTTTCTCACGCAGTGTGAGATTGTGTTCTCTCTCCAACCCAACACATACTCTAGAGAGAGAGCTCGAGTTGCTTACGTCATTTCACTCCTTACTGGCCGGGCTCGAGAATGGGGCACAGCTATCTGGGAGGCAAGGGCTGATTGCTCTAACAAATTCCAGAACTTTAAAGAGGAGATGATTCGGGTTTTTGACCGTTCAGTTTTTGGTGGGGGAGGCTTCTAGGGCCCTGGCTTCCTTATGCCAAGGTGAACGGTCCATAACGGATTATTCCATTGAGTTTCGCACTCTTGCTGCCTCTAGTGAGTGGAACGAGCCGGCGCTGCTCGCTCGTTTTCTGGAGGGACTCCACGCAGTGGTTAAGGATGAGATTCTCTCCCGGGAGGTTCCTTCAGATGTGGACTCTTTGATTGCTCTCGCCATCCGCATAGAACGACGGGTAGATCTTCGTCCCCGGGCTCGTGGAAGAGAGCTCGCATCAACGGTGTTTCCCTGCTCCGCATCGCAACCATCTCCCTCCGCTGGCTTTGAGACTGAGCCCATGCAGCTGGGAGGGATTCGCATCTCGACTAAGGAGAGGGAACGGAGGATCACCAACCGCCTGTGCCTCTATTGCGGAGTTGCTGGACATTTTGTTAATTCATGTCCAGTAAGAGGCCAGAGCCCATCAGTAAGCGGAGGGCTACTGGTGAGCGCTACTACTCAGGTCCCTTCATCTAGATCTTGTACTACTATGTCGGTCCATCTACGCTGGACCGGTTCGGGTGCTACATGCAGTGCCTTGATTGACTCTGGGGCTGAGGGTTGTTTCATGGACGAAGCATGGGTTCGGAAACATAACATTCCTTTCAGACCGTTAGACAAGCCTACGCCCATGTTTGCCTTAGATGGTAGTCATCTTCCCAGTATCAAATTTGAGACACTACCTTTAACTCTCACAGTATCTGGTAACCACAGTGAGACTATTTCTTTTTGATTTTCCGTTCACCGTTTACACCTGTTGTTTTGGGTCATCCCTGGCTAGTATGTCATAATCCTTCTATTAATTGGTCTAGTAATTCTATCCTATCCTGGAACGTTTCTTGTCATGTGAAGTGTTTAATGTCTGCCATCCCTCCCGTTTCTTCTCTCCCTACTTCTCAGGAGGAACCTGGCGATTTGACAGGAGTGCCGGAGGAATATCATGATCTGCGCACGGTCTTCAGTCGGTCCCGAGCCAACTCCCTTCCTCCTCACCGGTCGTATGATTGTAGTATTGATCTCCTTCCAGGGACCACGCCTCCTCGAGGTAGACTATACTCTCTGTCGGCTCCCGAACGTAAGGCTCTCGAGGATTATTTGTCTGTGTCTCTTGACGCCGGTACCATAGTGCCTTCTTCTTCTCCGGCCGGGCGGGGTTCTTTTTGTTAAGAAGAAGGACGGTACTCTGCGCCCCTGCGTGGATTATCGAGGGCTGAATGACATAACGGTTAAGAATCGTTATCCGCTTCCCCTTATGTCATCAGCCTTCGAGATTCTGCAGGGAGCCAGGTGCTTTACTAAGTTGGACCTTCGTAACGCTTACCATCTCGTGCGCATCAGAGAGGGGGACGAGTGGAAAACGGCGTTTAACACTCCGTTAGGGCATTTTGAGTACCGGGTTCTGCCGTTCGGTCTCGCCAATGCGCCAGCTGTTTTTCAGGCATTAGTTAATGATGTTCTGAGAGACATGCTGAACATTTTTGTTTTTGTCTATCTTGACGATATCCTGATTTTTTCTCCGTCACTCGAGATTCATGTTCAGCACGTTCGACGTGTTCTACAGCGCCTTTTAGAGAATTGTCTCTACGTAAAGGCTGAGAAGTGCTCTTTTCATGTCTCCTCCGTTACTTTTCTCGGTTCCGTTATTTCCGCTGAAGGCATTCAGATGGATTCCGCTAAGGTCCAAGCTGTCAGTGATTGGCCCGTTCCAAGGTCACGTGTCGAGTTGCAGCGCTTTTTAGGTTTCGCTAATTTCTATCGGCGTTTCATTCGTAATTTCGGTCAAGTTGCTGCCCCTCTCACAGCTCTTACTTCTGTCAAGACGTGTTTTAAGTGGTCCGGTTCCGCCCAGGGAGCTTTTGATCTTCTAAAAGAACGTTTTACGTCCGCTCCTATCCTCGTTACTCCTGACGTCACTAGACAATTCATTGTCGAGGTTGACGCTTCAGAGGTAGGCGTGGGAGCCATTCTATCCCAGCGCTTCCAGTCTGACGATAAGGTTCATCCGTGCGCTTATTTTTCTCATCGCCTGTCGCCATCTGAGCGCAACTATGATGTGGGTAACCGTGAACTGCTCGCCATCCGCTTAGCCCTAGGCGAATGGCGACAGTGGTTGGAGGGGGCGACCGTTCCTTTTGTCGTTTGGACAGACCATAAGAACCTTGAGTACATCCGTTCTGCCAAACGACTTAATGCCCGTCAAGCTCGTTGGGCGTTGTTTTTCGCTCGTTTCGAGTTTGTGATTTCTTACCGTCCGGGTAGCAAGAACACCAAGCCTGATGCCTTATCCCGTCTGTTTAGTTCTTCTGTGGCTTCTACTGATCCCGAGGGGATTCTTCCTTATGGGCGTGTTGTCGGGTTGACAGTCTGGGGAATTGAAAGACAGGTTAAGCAAGCACTCACGCACACTGCGTCGCCGCGCGCTTGTCCTAGTAACCTCCTTTTCGTTCCTGTTTCCACTCGTCTGGCTGTTCTTCAGTGGGCTCACTCTGCCAAGTTAGCTGGTCATCCCGGTGTTCGAGGCACTCTTGCGTCTATTCGCCAGCGCTTTTGGTGGCCGACTCAGGAGCGTGACACGCGCCGTTTCGTGGCTGCGTGTTCAGACTGCGCGCAGAAGAAGTCTGGTAATTTTTTTCTGCTTCTGCTCCTGGTCTTGCTGGGTCTCAGTCTGTTCCCTGCCATCGCATCTCTCCTGTTCTTGTCCCTGCCCTTGCTGTGTCTCAGTCTGTCCCTAGTTCTCATTTTTTTTAGAGTAGTACCCTAGTTTCCCTTTTTATCGTTTTTTCGTTACGGTCCTGAGGAGAGGAGTTGGGTTCTTTCTCGGGACGTGCTGGACCGTTTGATCTATGATTTCCTCCGTTGCCGCCAGTGTTCCTCCTCGAGAGCGCCAGGAGGCGCTCGGTGAGTGGGGGGGTACTGTCATGTTTGTCATTTATTATCTTGTCTTGTCCCTGTGCTTCCCATTCTATTCGTTTCCCTCTGCTGATCTTATTTGGTTCTTTCCCTCCTTCTAGCCCTCTCTCTCCCCCTCCCTCTCTCACTCTCTCGCTCTCTCTTCTCTCTATCGTTCCGTTCCTGCTCCCAGCTGTTCCTATTCCCCTAATCTTCATTTAGTCTTCCCACACCTGTTCCCGATCCTTTCCCCTGATTAGAGTCCCTATTTATTCCTTTGTGTTCCGTTCCTGTGCCGTCGGTTCCTTGTTTTGTATTCACCATGCTGTGATTGCGTTTCGCCCTGTCCTGTCGTGTTTTTTGCCGTGATTGTGTATCACCCTGTCCTGTCGTGTTTTGTGCCTTCATCAGACGCTGCGTGTGAGCAGGTGTCTCAGTCGACTACGGCCTGCGCCTTCCCGAAGCGACCTGCAGTCTGTGGCCGCTTCTCCAGTTGTTTTCCCCTCTACAAATCTAGAGGATTTCAGTTATTCCGTTTTGAACATTAATAAACTCTGTTTCTGTTAAGTCGCGTTTGGGTCCTCTTTCACCTGCATGACATTCTCATCGACGGGCTGTAGTGGAGCAGGTTGAGAGCTTCAAGTTCCTTGGTGTCCACATCTACAACAAACTTGAATGGTCCAAACACACCAAGACAGTCATGAAGAGGGCACGACAAAGCCTATTCCCCCTCAGGAAACTAAAAAAGATTTGGCATGGGTCCTGAGATCCTCAAAAGATTCTACAGCTGTAACATCGAGAGCATCCTGACTGGTTGTTGCATCACTGCCTGGAACAGCAATTGCTCGGCCTCCGAGGGTAGTGTGTACGGCCCAGTACATCACTGGGGCTAAGCTGCCTGCCATCCAGGACCACTACACCAGGCGGTATCAGAGGAAGGCCCTAAAAATTGTCAAAGACCCCAGCCACCCCAGTCATAGACTGTTCTCTCTACTACCGCATGGCAAGCGGTACCGGAGTGCCAAGTCTAGGACAAAAAGGCTTCTCAACAGTTTTTACCCCCAAGCCATAAGACTCCTGAACAGGTAATCAAATGACTACCCGGACTATTTGCATTGTACCAATTGCTGGGTCATTCTACCAATTTGGTGCCTTTTGAGAAGTGTACGGTGGTCCATTTTTTTCAACTAATTTTAACATTCTGTCATAAAGAGCACATGTTCAACTTCATCAAAAACAAGTTTTCCCATCTCAAGAAGATTTTTTTTGTAAATTAATATAGTAAGTGCTTATTAAGTGCCAAATAAAGTAAAAAGGTTGACCAGAACAAGGTTTATGATTTCTTATTAAATCAGCCATAAATCCCCTTGTTACAGGGGGAATGAAAGCTTCCCACTGGGCCCACACTGATTGAGTCAATGTTCTTTCCACATAATTTCAATGAAATTACATTGACCCAACATGGAATAGACATTGAATTGATGTCTGTGCCCAGTGGGCTGTTGTGTGCAAACAGGGAGTGGCAATTGAATGCAAGCTTCACATTTATCAATATTCTTTGTACCTGTCTATCTATGGGTAACAGGGTTGATGTGTTATTCTAGCCTGTCTATCTATGGGTACCAGGGTTGATGTGTTATTCTAGCCTGTCTATCTATGGGTAACAGGGTTGATGTGTTATTCTAGCCTGTCTATCTATGGGTAACAGGGTTGATGTGTTATTCCTTCCTGTCTATCTATGGGTAACAGGGTTGATGTGTTATTCTAGCCTAGACTGCCCACCCAACTCACGCCCTGACCATACTAACTAAATACAAAACACAGGAAATAAAGGTCAGAACGTGACAGTACCCCCCCCCCCCAAAGGTGCGGACTCCGGCCGCAAAACCTTGACCTATAGGGGAGGGTCTGGGTGGGCGTCTGTCCGCGGTGGCGGTTCTGGCGCGGGACGCGGACCCCACTTCACCATTGTCTTAGTCCGCCTTATTGTCCGCCTCCGTGGCTTTCTCACCATGGCAACCCCTCTCAATGACCCCACTGGACAGAGGGGCAGGGGCTCGGGACAGAGGGGCAGGGGCTCTGGCGCCTCTGGGCTGAGGGGCTCTGGCGCCTCTGGGCTGAGGGGCTCTGGCGCCTCTGGGCTGAGGGGCTCTGGCGCCTCTGGGCTGAGGGGCTCCGGCAGCGGCGCCGGACAGGCGGGACGCTCCGGCAGCGGCGCCGGACAGGCGGGACGCTCCGGCAGCGGCGCCGGACAGGCGGGACGCTCCGGCAGCGGCGCCGGACAGGCGGGACGCTCCGGCAGCGGCGCCGGACAGGCGGGAGCACCTGCAGGGATGAGACAGAGAGACAGCCTGGTGCGTGGAGCTGCCACAGGAGGCAGCGGCGCCGGACAGGCGACGGGAGGCTCCGGCAGCGGCGCCGGACAGGCGACGGGCTCCGGCAGCGGCGCCGGACAGGCGGGACGCTCCGGCAGCGGCGCCGGACAGGCGGGACGCTCCGGCAGCGGCGCCGGACAGGCGGAAGCACCTGCAGGAAGGAGACAGAGAGACAGCCTGGTGCGTGGAGCTGCCACAGGAACCACCAGGCTGGGGAGACCTTCAGGAGGCTTGGTGTTAGGAGGAGCCTGAAAGACCGGGCAGTGGGGGAGCACTGGAGCTCTGGTGCGCAACCTTGGCACCACTTCCCCAGGCTGGACAACTACTCTAGCCCGGACCCTCCAGAGTGCAGGCACAGGTTGAACCGGGCTGTGGGTAAGCACGGGAGATCTAGTGCTTACTACACGCACCTCTCCCTTAGGCTCCACTCCCACAGTAGCCCGGCACGAGCGGAGTGCAGGCAGAGGACGCACTGCACCCTCCCAGCGCACCGGAGACACAGCACGCAGAGCCGGCGCAGGATAACCTGGACCAAAACTGCGTACCGGCGACCAGACCCGCTGAGCAGGCACCATACGCCCTGGCTCAATGCCCACACTCGCATGGCACTTTCGGGGGGCTGCCCTATAGCGCACTGGGCTATGGACACGCACTGGCGACACCGTGCGCTTAACCGCATAACACGGTGCCTGACCAGTAATGCGCTGCTTATAATAAGCACGAGGCGTGAGCTCAGGTCTGCTACCTGGCTTAGTACCACACCTCGTGTGCCCCCCCCCCAAAATTTTTTGGGGCTGCGTCTCGTACCTGTCGCACTGCCGTGCTGGCTCCTCAGATTTTCCCCAGCCTGTGCCCAGGGTCCCTCTCCGTCTGCCTCTGCTCTCCTAGCTGCCTCCACCTGTTCCCATGGAAGGCGATCCTTTCCCGCCAGGATCTCCTCCCAGGTGTAGCAACCCTTGCCGTCCAATACATCCTCCCATGTCCATTCCTCCTGTGATGCTGGCCGCTGTTGTTGCTGCTGCTGCTGCTGTCGTCGCTGCTGTTTTTTACCACGCCGCTCGGTCCTTGGTGGGTGGGTGATTCTGTAATGAATTGCCTCCTCTTCTTCCGAAGAGGAGAGGCGAAACGGATCAGAGGACCAATTTCGCGGCGTGGTAAGTGTCCATGGTTCTTTTTAATACGTTAAGGTACACATGAACAACTGACTACAAAAAACAATAAATGTGTCATGTTTTGTCATTTATTATCTTGTCTTGTCCCTGTGCTTCCCATTCTATTCGTTTCCCTCTGCTGGTCTTATTAGGTTCTTTCCCTCTTTCTATCCCTCTCTCTCCCCCTCCCTCTCTCACTCTCTCGCTCTCTCTTCTCTCTATGGTTCCCGATCCTTTCCCCTGATTAGAGTCCCTATTTCTTCCTTTGTGTTCCGTTCCTGTCCTGTCGGTTCCTTGTCTAGAATTCACCGTGCTGTGTTTGTGTATCGCCCTGTCGTGTCGTGTTTTCCTCAGATGCTGCGTGGTGAGCAGGTGTCTGAGTCTGTCTGGTTCAAGTGCCTTCCCGAGGCAACCTGCTGTTCACCTGCTGTTCAAGATCGAGTCTCCAGTTTGTCCTCGTCATTTCGAGTGAAAGTTGTGTTTTTTGTTTGTATTTACTTTACTGGATTAAAGACTCTGTTTTCGCCAAGTCGCTTTTGGGTCCTCTTTCACCTGCATGACAAAATGTGAAAACTCAAAACAGTCTTATCTGGTGCAATCACAGAGACAGAAACAATCACCCACAAACACACAGTGAAACCCAGGCTACCTAAGTATGATTCTCAATCAGAGACAACTAATGACACCTGCCTCTGATTGAGAACCATACTAGGCTGAAACATAGAAATGCCCAAAACATAGAAAAACAAACATAGACTGCCCACCCAACTCACGCCCTGACCATACTAACTAAATACAAAACACAGGAAATAAAGGTCAGAACGTGACAGAAATGGTGTCGACAGATGGGCTGTCATGCTCTTAGGAAACTTTGCAGTATTTCATTTTTTATGTGTTATCTCTTACATTATTAGCCCAGGAAATATTTGTGTTATTACATACTGCCGGGAAGAACTTTTGGATATTAGAGCGGCGGTAACTCACCAGCATTACCAGCATTAGGACCAGGGACACGACTTTCCCAAACCGGATTCTTTGTTCCCCGGGGCAATTGAACTGATTCCAGAGGCTGTTCCAAAACACAGCCGAAGGAGAATAGGTACCCGGAGTGGACTTTTAGTCCAACTCAGTAGGCGCGCACACCATCCACCGCTTCTGAGTATATTACTCGCTAATGTTCAGTCTCTGGATAATAAAGTTGATGAGCTCAGGGCAAGGATATCCTTCCAAAGAGACATCAAGGATTGTAACATACTCTGTTTTACGGAAACATGGCTCTCTCAGGATATACTGTGTCCGTTCAGCCAGTTCGGTTCTCAGTTCATCACGCAGACAGGAAAATATCTCTCTGGGAAGAAGGATGGGGTGTATGTTTCATGATTAACTACTCATGGTGTGATTGTGAAAACATACAGGAACTCAAGTCGTTTTGTTCACCCAGCCTAGAATAACTTACAATCAAATGCTGACCGTATTACCTCCCAAGAGAATTCTCTTCGGTTATAGTCACAGCCGTGTATATTCCTCCTCAAGCCGATACCACGACGGCCCTCAAGTAACTACACTGGACTTTGTGAAAACTGGAAACCACATATCCTGAGGCTGCATTTATTGTAGCTAGGGATTTTAACTAAGCAAATTTGAGAAAAAAAGTTACAGAAGTTCTATCAACAGATTGACTGTAGTACTCGCACTGTTAAAACACTCGGCACTGCTACTCTAAATTCTGGGATGCCTACCAGGGCCTCCCCCATTCTCCCTTTGGCAAATCTGATCACGACTCTATTTTGCTACTCCCTTCCTATAGGCAGAAACTCAAACAGGAAGTACCCGTGCTAAGGACTATTCAACGCTGGTCTGATCAACCGGCATCCACGCTTCGAGATTGTTTTGATCATGTGGACTGGGATATGTTTTGGGTAGCCTCCATGGAGCAACATAGACGAAAACACTGATATGGTGACTGAGTTTATCAGGATGTGTATAGCAGATGTTGTACCCACCCACAGGTGGCAGCATTTGTGCAAAACTGAAAGCACGAACCATGACATTTAGTCATGGCAAGGTGACTTGGAATATGGCAGAATACAAACAGTGTAGTTATTTCCTCCGTAAGGCAATCAGGCAAAACGTCAGTATAGAGACCAAGTGGACTCGCAATTCAACGGCTCATATACGAGACATATGTGGCAGGGTCTACAGACAATCAAGGACTACAAAGAGAGAACCAGCTATGTGGCAGGCACCACCTTCTTGCTTCTGGACAAGATAAACACCTTCTTCGCCCACTTTTGAGGACAACACAGTGCCACCGACATGGCCCACTACCAAGAATTGTGGGCTCTCCTTCTCTGTGGCCGACGTGAGTAAAATGTTTAAGCATGTTAACCCTCGCAAGGTTTCCGGCCCAGACGGAATCCCTAGCCGTGTTCCTCAGAGCATACGCAGACCAGCTGGCTGGAGTGTTTATGGACATATTCAATCTCTCCCTATCCAAGACTGTTGTCCCTCTCCATGCTTCAAGATGACCATCATTTTTCCTGTAACCAAGAAAGCAAAATTAACTGAACTAAATGATTATCGCCCCGTAGCACTCACTTCTGTCATCATGAAGTGCTTTGAGAGACTAGTGAAGGATCATATCACCTCTACCTTACCTGACACCCTAGACCCACTTCAATTTGCTTACCGCCCCAATAGATCCAGAGACGATACATGCCCTATCCCATCTGGAAAATAGGAATACCTATATAAGAATGATGTTCATAGCTCAGAATTCAACACCATAGTACCCTCCAAGCTCTTAAGCTTGAGGCCCTGGGTCTGAACCCTGCCCTGTGCAACTGGGTCCTGGACTTCTTGACGGGCCGCCCCGTGGTGAAGATAGGCAACAACTCCTCCACTTCGCTGATCCTCAACACTGGGGCCTCACAAGGGTGTGTGCTCAGCCCCCTCCTATTCTCCCTGTTCACCCATGACTGCGTGGCCATGCACGCCTCCAACTCATTCATCAAGTTTGCAGATGACACTACAATAGTAGGCCTGATTACCAACAATGACGAGACAGCCTACAGGGAGGAGGTGAGGACCCTGTGAATGTGGTGCCAGGAAAATAGCCTCTCACCCAACGTCAACAAAACAAAGGGGCTGATCGTGGACTTCAGGAAACAGCAGAGGAAGCACCCCCCTATCCACATCGACGGGACCGCAGTGGAGAAGATGGAAAGCTTCAAGTTCCTTGGCGTACAGATCACTGAAAAACTGAAATGATCCACCCACACAGACAATGTGGTGAAGAAGGCGCAACAGCGCCTCTTCAACCTCAGGAGGCTGTCGAAATTTTGCTTGGCCCCTAAAACCCTCACAAACTTTTACAGATGCACAATTGAGAGCATCTTGTCGGGCTGTCTCACCTACTGGTACGGCAACTGCACCACCCGCAACCGCAGGGTTCTCCAGAGGGTGGTGCGGCCTGCCCAACGTATCACCGGGGGCAAACTACCTGCCCTCCAGGACACCTACAGCACCCGATGTCATTGGAAGACCAAAAAGATAATCAAGGCCAACAACCACCCGAGCCACTGCCTGTTCACCCCGCCATCATTCAGAAGGCGAGGTCAGTACAGGTGCATCAAAACTGGAACTGAAAAATAGCTTCTATCTCAAGACTGTTAAATAGCCATCACTAGCACATTAAAGGCTGCTTCCCTGTATACATAGACTTGAAATCACTGGCCACTTTAATATTTGAAACACTAGTCACTTCAATAATGTTTACATTTGTTTACGTATTTACTGTATTCTTTATTATTTGTATTTTTTTGTTCAAGCTTTACAGAATGTACATCAATGTAAGTACAAAGATTTTACCATATCCCAACCACCCTCCTTCCCTCCCTCCATACAACACATCCACCCAACCCCCTGGTCCCTTCCCTACCTCTCCGCCCTACCTCAGTCAACCCACCTTGATTCCCATACCCTCCCTCAATTCTGTCCTCGAAAAAACAAAAATTCTACAGAGATATCGCAACAAATAAACATTCAACAATACAGGGGGGGAGGAATATACAAACAACTCAATACAGATTCAATATACAAAAACATAAAGAAATAAATGATCAGTAAACCTTAGACAAACTTGCTTGGACTGGATCAAATCAAATCAAATGTTATTAGTCACATGCGTCAAATACAACAGGTGTAGACCTTACCATAAAATGTTTACTTACGAGCCCCTAACCAACAATGCAGTTAAAAAAATATTGATATGAATAAGAGATTTAAAAAACAGCATTATAGTATTATATTGATGCTTGTACCTATAATGTAATGACTTCTGGTAATGCTTATTGGGAAACCTTAAAGCATCTCATCAGAGGGGAGCCTCTGCAAGCCATTAAAATATGATAGAAATGGTTGCCATTTTCTAACAAATGTATCATTGGAACCCCTAAGAGAATACTTAATTTTCTCAAGCTTTAGGAAGAACTTTACATCGTTGAGCTGTTGAGAAGTAGAGGGGGGCTGAACAGACTTCCACTGGAGATGAATTCTATGTTGAGCTAATAAGGATGTAAAAGCAACAATATCTGCATGTTTGGGGTCCAAGGAGAGCAAGTCTTCTGGAATACCAAAAACAGCTTTCAAGGGACAAGGCTGCAGGTTCATTTCAAGCACCTCAGATAAAGTTTTAAAAATAGAATCCCAGTAATTATGTAATTTAGAGCATTGAATGAACATGTGACTAAGGTCTCATGGTGAGACATGACATCTATCACACTCATCATTTACATTTGGATGTATGTCAGACAATCTGGATTTGGAAAAATGCACCCTGTGTAAAACCGTAAATTGTATGAGACCAAGACGAGCACAATATGTAGTGGAGTGTACTCTATCAATCGCCTCATCCCACCACTCCTGTGGAAATTCAACACCCATCACCCGTTCCCAAGCAGATTTTATTTTGTTGGTGGAGTGTTTGTCCAATGACAACATATACAAATAGATAATGAAATATAAAAATATTAAATATAAATGACTGCTTTCTGTCAAGGTAATAGAGTCAATATGCCATCCCAGGGTTGGCAAGGGGGTGGAGTAGGGAAGCCAAACAATTGGGAGGAGACACAATGCCTAATTTGAAGGTAATGGAAAAAGTTAGATGGAGAGAGAGAGTATTTAGAGGCCAGGTTGGAAAAACTATCAAAAATGAGAAGGACTTAATACCTTTCCTTGTCCAGTAAGAGAAAGCATCATCTATTAGAGAAGCGGGGAATACGGGATTCTTGTCAATAGGATCCATAGTAGATGCAGCACAGAATTTAAAATGTTGTCGAACCTGGTACCAAATCTTAAGTGGGGAAAGCACTACAGGATTCTGAGTATAGCGAGAGGGGAATGTTGGGAGAGAAGAGCAGAGTAAAGCAGGAAGAGAAGCAGAAATACAAGAATGTGCCTCTAGGTGGCACCATTGGGTATCTGGAGCATGTAACCAGAATGGCAATTTCTGAAAGTTGGCTGCCCAGTAA
Source organism: Oncorhynchus gorbuscha (assembly GCF_021184085.1). NCBI lineage: Eukaryota > Metazoa > Chordata > Actinopteri > Salmoniformes > Salmonidae > Oncorhynchus > Oncorhynchus gorbuscha. Next base: position 83,675 of record NW_025745106.1, read on the forward strand.
TAGTATAAAAAGTTGGTTAGTGCCAGCCCTACACTAAACTTGCAGCTCAAGTAAAAATCTACTGACTCTGGGTACCTTTTCTCCTAGGATAAATGTGGCAACAGCCTGATTTAAAAAACACTTTGGTAAGAACAATGGGACAGATTGAAATAGATAAAGGAATTTGTGTAAGCATCCTTACTATAAGTGATCGTGGTAAGCTACCCCATCTCTGAAAATCAGTTTTCATTGAAATTCTCTGCTGCTGCAAAGTTTGCAGAAAAAAGAGCATGTAATGAGCGAGTTCCGTTCACGCCAAGGTATTTGAAACCAGAGCGGCTGAAATGGCTGTCAGCTGGAGCTGTAGTGCTGCTGGATTGATTGGGAAGCCCTCACTTTTCTGAAGATTCAGCTTGTAACCGGAGAAGGAGCCAAATTTTACCAGAATGGAAAAAATAGAATTTAAACAGGTTACAGGGTTATTTATAATAATAATAATAATATATGCCATTTAGCAGACGCTTTTATCCAAAGAGACTTACAGTCATGTGTGCATACATTCTACGTATGGGTGGTCCCGGGAATCCAACCCACTACCCTGGCGTTACAAGCGCCATGCTCTACCAACTGAGCTACAGAAGGACCACATTTACATAGAGTAACAAATCACCTGCATTTAATGATAACCTATGTTCAACTCCTTCCCATGTTACACCTTGGAAAGAGGAGGATGCCCATAAAGCTACTGAAAGGTGCTCAATGGCGCCATAATAAAGGGGACAGTGATTAACCTTGGCATGTTCCACATTCCAGGGCAAAATAATCCGAATGAGTGTCATTGGTACAGACACTGGGGAGATGTATGCAAGTGACGGATCCATGAGCTAAATTTGTCTCCAAATCCATTTTTTTTAGGACCGCAAATAGGTACTCCCACTCAATTCTGTTGAATGCTTTCTCTGCATCTAGGGAGATTACCACCTCAGGGGAGTTGGAGAATTGTTTAGAATAAATAATAAGGGACCTAAAATAAGAAAAGAAAGTGAAGGAGAAGCGCTATTGAAGCCTGTGTTAGGGTAGGTGGCAACGAGCCTTGTTCAAGTGATGCGTTATACATATATAAAAGTAAAGGGGCTGACTTGGTATAGAATTTCTTAAAGAACCCAGTTAGAAACCCATCAGGCCCTGGAGCCTTGCCGTTCTGCATGGACTTGTTAGACTGAATAACTTCTTCAAGGTTGAGAGGAAATCAAGGTCATCTGCAGTTTCAGCCTCAACTGTGGGAGTCTCCAATTCACCCAAAAATGTAGTCATGTTGGCCGTATCTGATGGAAATTCAGACGCATACACAGAGGAATAGAAAGATTTGAAGGTGTCATTGATCCCCGTAGGGTCAGAAATCAAAGTACGAGAGGAATCTTTCATTTGGGGAATCAGACGGGTAGCAACACTGCATTTTCATTGGTGTGCGAGCAGACGACTTGCCTTGTCACGATGTTCATAGTAGGTACCATGTGAATGCTATAGTAACCGTTCTGCGTCTGAAGTGGACAAGAGATTGAATTCAGATTGTAAGTTCAAAGCGTTGCTTATATAGCTCTGGAGATGGCGTCAGGGCATATCGATGGTCTAAGTCAAGGATGGCTTTAGAGTTATTCTAGTTTAGCTTTCCGAGTTTTGTTTAAATGAGAAGAATAAGAAATCATGTATCCTCTAAGATAGGCCTTAAGTGTCATGCAGGTGAAAGAGGACCCAAAAGCGACTTAACAGAAACAGAGTTTATTTAAGTCCAAAACGGAATAACAGAAATCCTCTAGACTTGTAGAGGGGGAAACAACTGGAGAAGCGGCCACAGACTGCAGGTCGCTTCGGGTAGGCGCAGGCCGTAGTCGACAGAGACACCTGCTCACACGCAGCATCTGATGAAGGCAAAAAAACACGACAGGACAGGGCGATACACAATCACAGCAAAAACACGACAGGACAGGGCGAAACGCAATCACAGCATGGTGAATACAATACAAGGAACCGACGGGACAGGAACGGAACACAAAGGAATAAATAGGGACTCTAATCAGGGGAAAGGATCGGGAACAGGTGTGGGAAGACTAAATGATGATTAGGGGAATAGGAACAGCTGGGAGCAGGAACGGAACGATAGAGAGAAGAGAGAGCGAGAGAGTGAGAGAGGGAGGGGGAGAGAGAGGGCTAGAAGGAGGGAAAGAACCAAATAAGACCAGCAGAGGGAAACGAATAGCATGGGAAGCACAGGGACAAGACAAGATAATAAATGACAAACATGACAGTACCCCCACTCACCAGCGCCTCCTGGCGCTCTCGAGGAGGAACACTGGCGGCAACGGAGGAAATCATAGATCAAACGGTCCAGCACGTCCCGAGAAAGAACCCAACTCCTCTCCTCAGGACCGTAACGAAAAACGATAAAAAGGGAAACTAGGGTACTACTCTAAAAAAAAAAATGAGAACTAGGGACAGACTGAGACACAGCAAGGGCAGGGACAAGAACAGGAGAGATGCGATGGCAGGGAACAGACTGAGACCCAGCAAGACCAGGAGCAGAAGCAGAAAAAAATTACCAGACTTCTTCTGCGCGCAGTCTGAACACGCAGCCACGAAACGGCGCGTGTCACGCTCCTGAGTCGGCCACCAAAAGCGCTGGCGAATAGACGCAAGAGTGCCTCGAACACCGGGATGACCAGCTAACTTGGCAGAGTGAGCCCACTGAAGAACAGCCAGACGAGTGGAAACAGGAACGAAAAGGAGGTTACTAGGACAAGCGCGCGGCGACGCAGTGTGCGTGAGTGCTTGCTTAACCTGTCTTTCAATTCCCCAGACTGTCAACCCGACAACACGCCCATAAGGAAGAATCCCCTCGAGATCAGTAGAAGCCACAGAAGAACTAAACAGACGGGATAAGGCATCAGGCTTGGTGTTCTTGCTACCCGGACGGTAAGAAATCACAAACTCGAAACGAGCGAAAAACAACGCCCAACGAGCTTGACGGGCATTAAGTCGTTTGGCAGAACGGATGTACTCAAGGTTCTTATGGTCTGTCCAAACGACAAAAGGAACGGTCGCCCCCTCCAACCACTGTCGCCATTCGCCTAGGGCTAAGCGGATTGCGAGCAGTTCACGGTTACCCACATCATAGTTGCGCTCAGATGGCGACAGGCGATGAGAAAAATAAGCGCAAGGATGAACCTTATCGTCAGACTGGAAGCGCTGGGATAGAATGGCTCCCACGCCTACCTCTGAAGCGTCAACCTCGACAATAAATTGTCTAGTGACAGGAGCGGGCGTAAAACGTTCTTT
>NW_025745107.1:0-35000 GCF_021184085.1 Oncorhynchus gorbuscha
GGACAGGTAGGATGACTGACAGTGAAGGTGAACAGGTGGTCACGTGTCAGGTGACAGAGGAATGTATGAGACTGAGGCAGGAATTCCTTTAACCATAAAGTGGTATATTTACTGGTAGTCTGTGCTGCATCACAAAGGAAACAAATAACATGTATACAATCAAATTCATAATCAAAGATCAAATCATAGCATTCATTATTAACAATTCACATTACACAATATGTTTGAAGCGTGCACTCCAAGCCGCGCTCCGCGGTGATAACTATAAATAATAACTGAATGGCCCACTCTCCCGATCACCACAGATCATTCAGATGAAAGGTAAGAGTCGGTGGACTTACGTGGATTCATGGACGCACAGAACTTCTGGATCAGATGGATTTAGGGAAGAGAAAGCAGCGAGATCAGGCGATGGCAATTTCCTCCTTTTATAGAGTTGAGATCTGTAGGACATTTCCACCTGACCTAATTAAAGCGCCCCTGGCCCAGCTGAGTAAATGGCAATTAATTAAAGGAGTATTCCACCAACTCCATGGGCCTTTTCTACAGCCACCCCGGAAATTTGTTAATTTCCACATTCCTCAAAAAGGCTCATTGCTCCCCATCCTCTGTCATCTCAGGGAGAGGAATCAGTCGGGCAACTGGCCGGATATATGTCCGGTTCTTCACCTGGATTTCCACTGATCTAACACGACCATCGGTCCCAGGCATGGTCTTAGTTATACGGCCCACCGGCCAGGAGGCTCGAGGCAGCTGAGGGTCCACCATCATTACTACTTGGCCAGTTTCCAGGCTGGCCATTTCTCTCCGCCATTTCCCTCTGTGCTGTAGACTTGGTAGGTAATCCCGAATGAATCGGGCCCAAAAATGGTCAGCTAAGATTTGGCTGTGTCGCCACCGGCGTCTGCCTACGAGGTTGGTATCAGCATACATGGCTTGAGGAAGTGACGCATCTCGGCGTCCCATCAAGAGCATATTCGGTGTAACCGGATCGGGGTCAGCGATGTCTGCAGAGAGATATCCCAAGGGTTTGGAGTTCAGAATCCCTTCCACCTCTATCAGGACAGTCCTCAAGACCGTTTCAGTGACAGTTTGGTCCCCTAGTACGACTCGTAAGGCCGTCTTTACAGATTTGATCTCTCGCTCCCATGTTCCTCCAAAATGAGGAGCGCCTGGAGGGTTAAATTTGAATGAGATTTGTTGGTCCATCAGCTGATCCTGGAGGCTGGGTTCCATGGCTTGGAAGGCTTCCTCCAACCTGGCTTCTCCTGCCTTGAAGTTCGTACCTCTGTCAGCCAGGATCTCGTAGGGTTTCCCCCGTCGGGAGATAAACCGCCGTAGGGCCATGAGGAAGGCTTCCGTATCCAAACTCTCCAGTAGGTCCAGGTGGACACATCTGGTTGTCATACACTTGAATAGAATGCCCCAGCGCTTTTCCACACGACGACCTAACTTGATCATCAAGGGGCCGAAGCAATCTACTCCTGTTGACCAGAAGGGTGGTTTAAGGAGGCGCAAGCGAGCAGGGGGTAAATCTGCCATTTTGGGCACCGTAGCTCCGGCCCGCCATCTCTGACATTCTACGCAGGCGTATTGGTGCTTACGAATGGCTCCTCGTCCTCCAATTATCCAGTACTTCCGCCTCATCTCCCCATAGACCCTCTCTGGCCCTGGGTGGAGAAGCCGCTCATCATAACTCTTGATGAGGAGCCTGGTAAGAGGGTGTCTGGAGTCGAGGATAATTGGGTGGATAGCATCTGGGTCCAAAACCTCCGCTTGGCGCAGCCTCCTCCGACTCTGATCACTCCAAGGATTGGATCATATTCTGGGGCAAGAGAGAGAAGACGGCTGCCCTTAGCCACTTCCCTACCGGCTTTCAGAGCTTTTAACTCCTCAGGGAAGCTAACTGCTTGTGCTTGCTGGAGGAGTAGTGTCTCTGCCGCGAGGGAGGTAGGTATAGAAGCCACCCCATCTGAGGTCTGGTTTGTGGCTGTGATCAGATCCGGCAGTGTTTGGGATTGTGTTAGGTCAAGGAGAGCCGTTGTTGGTTCCGTAGAAATGCTGTAGCATTGGGCAGACTTCCTTAACTCATGAGCTTCAGTCGGTCGCGGAGGGGCCGCACGCCTGGGGGCTGTCGGCCACTCGTTCTCTGGTTGGGACAAGAATGGTGGTCCCAAGCTCCAGCGATGGGGTTTAGCCAATTCCTTAAGGGTTTTACCTCTAGTAATGTCATCAGCAGGATTGTTTATGCTATCAACATACCTCCAGTCCTGGACTTCTGTTAGCTCTTGGATTTCCGCAATGCGAGTCCCGACAAACACCTTATACCTGCAGGACTCCGACTTGAGCCATGTCAATACAGTGGTCGAATCACTCCAGTAGATGATCCTTTGGATTGGCAAGGTGAGCTCGGCTCGCAAGGTAGAGGCCAACTGGGCTCCGGAAAGGGCAGCACTGAGTTCCAGCCTAGGCATTGACAACTGCTTCTTGGGTGCGACCCTGGACCTGGCCATGACAAAGGAGACATGGGTGTGGCCTGCCTTATCCTCCACTCTAAGATAGGAAACCGCCCCATAAGCTCGCTCCGAAGCGTCACAGAACACATGCAGTTCCAGGCATGATCCCAGTTGGTCAACACAGGATGGTACATAACATCTTGGCATTTGGACATCAGAGAGCTCCGTTAACTCAGTTTCCCAACAGATCCATCGTTCCACTAGGTCAGCTGGGTGGATTGGTTCATCCCAGTCCCTCTTGGTCTGCCACAGGTCCTGGACTAAGACTTTGGTCCGTGTTGTGTATGGCAGGATATACCCAAGGGGATCGTATTGACTGGCCAGGGTCCGATAGATGGTGCGCAGAGTGGGGGTTTCGGTACTCGGGGATGAGCGGTGCTTATACCCCAGGGTATCCGGTAGGCAGCTCCACCTCAGTCCTAGAGTGGGCTCTTCTGGGTTAGCACCAGACTGCGTTAGCCATAGTTCACTGCTACTGGACCTAGCTTGTGGCGGGAGGTGCTGGATAACCTCCGCTCTGTTACTAGCCCACTGTCGGACCTCAAATCCCCCTTTGGACAGGAGATTCCGCACTTTATCAAGGAGTGATTTCGCTTCAGCCGTGGATGGGATGCTTTGTAAGCAGTTATCCACATAGAAGGCATTTTCCACTGAATCCAATACTTCTGGGTCACTGTCTGGATGCTCCCGTGCGTGTCTCTGCAGAGCGTATATGGCACAGCAAGGACTGCAGGTGGTGCCGAATGGGAGTACCTGCCATTCATAGATTGTGGGCTCTGCATCTCGTTCCATATTTCGCCATATGAACCGGGGCAGTGTGGTGTCGGAAGGCAGTAAACGAATCTGATGAAACATGGCTTTGATGTCTCCACTGATGGCTGTAGAGTGCTGCCGGAACCGGAGAAGGACACCGAGCAAGGAAGGACCTAAGGTTGGTCCGGGGAGTAGACAGTCATTCAGGCTTTGACCAGCTGCTTGGAATGAACAGTTGAAGACAAGTCTATACTTCCCACCATGTTGCTGGATAACATGGTGAGGGAGATACCAGGATTCACGGAGTGCGTTTCCCTCTTCATGAGCTGTCACTTCAGTGACGTAGCCTGCCTTCACAAGGTTATGAATCTCTCGGTTATGAACTTCTGCAAGCTCAGGATTCTTCACCAGGCGTCGCTCTGTTCCACGCAGTAGTGGGACTACAGCCCGTGTCGTGGTTGCCAGAGGAGGATGGTTGGGCACCCGTAGCAGTGGGGTTGCATACATGTGAACGCCATCCATTTCAGTGGTGGTGGTGCTCTTCTCCAGGAGGTCTAATGCATAGGAGTCATTTTTCGAGCGAGTGACCTCCTGTAGCTTCCGGTTGGAGAAGGTGTCCATCTTCCATAGCATCTCAACATTCCGAAGGAGGTCAGTGGCTGCATCTGGATTGCTTCTGGTGAAGAGGACTTGCTGTGACTGTACAGCTTGGGTGGAGAGAAGTAGATGGGATGGACCTTGCACAGCCCAACCCAAGGATGTATGGACAGCAATGGGTCCTCCTTCTGGTCCAGCTCGTATAGGCTCAGTCGGGGTGACGAGATGTGGGTGGTCTGACCCAATCAGGATAAGTGGTGCTACTCTGGCCAGGTTAGGAAGAGGCAATCCTCGTAGATGAGGATATTGTTTCTGTAGAACACTTACCGGGCAGGAGTGCTCTGCGAGATTCAAGCCATCTGCCGTGAAGGCATTGGTGATGTTATAGGCCACGCCCCTGTTTCCTGAAGGTGAAATGCTGAAGGTTACAGCAGAGCCTTTCATTTGGATAACATCATGTCGCACCGTTCTGAGATTAAGGGTCTCGGGGGTCCCTTCCAGGTTAAGCTGACAGGTGGCCGCTGTGAGAATGATTGTTCTTTCTGACCCATCATCTAGAACGGCGAATGTATCAATGCTTCTCCCTTCACTTTGCAGAGTGACCTTGACCACCTTCAACATGACCCTTGGAGATCGGTTCTGCTGGTCGAGATACAGCTCCTTTGCAGCTCCTACCATGAGCATACTCTGCTCCTTCTTTGCTTGGGGAAATAGATCATGCAACACGGTGAGATGGATTTCTTTACAGCGGTTGCAGGGTTTCCTCAATGTGCAGGTCTCCACCTTATGGCTACGGGCACACTTGTAGCATCGCTCGCCTGAAGTGATCCAGGCCTTCAATTGAGTTTGAGTGAGCTTTTTTACTCTGGGGCATGAGCCAAGGAAGTGCCCCTTACTATTGCAATATGGGCAGTAAGGCTGTAATTTGATGTTCTTGCTCTTGAGAGGGGTCTTCTTCCCGGGTTCCTCCCCGGCCTCACTATTTAAGTACATGGTAGTGGGATTTGGTCTTTTCTGTCCCTGCTGGCGTTCAAACTCCTTCCTTCCCCCTATGGCTATGGCGGAGATTGTGGCCTGGTGAGCGATGTTCTTCGCCTTTGCCTTCACCTCCAACCATGTGGCCAGGTCTCTGAGAGCATAGGTGCTTCTCGAGCCCTCTTTCAGGATGCCCTTATTCAAACAATGTTCAATGAAACTGTCTCTGAGGTACACTGGAAGTTTGCTGAGAAGCCTGTCCACGTGGGAGCCACATTTAAGCTCGTTCCCGTCTTCTCCTTCAACGGATTGGAGCATCGAGGTCAGGGATTGGACAGCCAGGGAGAATTCTTGGAAGGCAGCATGGTCTCCCATTTTAATTGGAGACGTGTTCAGGATGTTGTTTAGTTCATTCTGGACTAGCTGACGTGGCTCACCATATCTCGCCTTCAGGGCCTGGAGAGCTGTTGTGTATGGTGTTGTGGAGTGCATAAAGGATTGGGCCAGCCTGTATGCACTTGGAAACCGCAAATGATCCATTAGTACTTGGTATTTGTAGCGTTCTGACAGATGACTGTGAATACCCAGTAGACTCTCCAATGCCATCTCCAAAAGGACAAATTCACTCTCCTTTCCATTTTCAAAGTATGGCAGTTTGGGTCTGGGAATTCCATAGGCTGAGGCTACTAGAAGTTTCATAATGTTGGCTCCCTCTTCTGGTTGCGTGAAGGATAAACCCGGGACTTCTGATGAGCCCACTGAGGCCTCATTGGGCCGGTCACCTACTGTCCCAGACCCACCATTTGTGGCAGCCGGAATTGGGCGAGAGCCCTCCGACCTGTTGTTTGAGGACTGGCCTGGCCCTGGATGAAAGGAACGATTTGCCTTGGTTGGTAATTGGCGGAAAGGCGAAGGAGTGATGCTTTGTCCAGATGGAGGAATGCTAACTTGTGTCACTGGCGTTGGCGGAGCGGCCCGTCATCCGTGCTCCGTGTTGGCTGTTGACCCCGGAGCCTCCGAGGACTGTGTGCCATGCTGTACCAGAGGGGCAGATTGGGAAAGAAAGGCAGACAGTTCAGGTCCATGTGGAGGAGTGGTCAGGTAAACTCCCTGTTCGTTCCTCTCCAGGAAGGATGAGACCATCCGTGCCTCCTCTAATTCCCTTCTGGCTTGACGGTGCCGTCGATGCTGTGCCAGGTCCTTGGCAATGAATTCCCTTTCCTGTAGAGCTCTACGGGCCTGCACATCCAATTGGTGACATCGTTCGTCAGCCTGTCGTTCCTCCTCAATCTGACGCTCAATTTCCTCCAAAGCTAATAGTTTCATCCTCTCTTGTAGGACAGCGTTCTGTGAATTGCTGAGGGCTAGTGAATGGCGGCTGCCATGGCCACTTCCAAAGGGGTATCCACTGGTCGAACTCCCACTCCGTCTAGAGTGCTTCGACGATTTCCCATTAGTTAAGGGGTGAGCGGAGCCTGCCTCTGGAAGCTGGTTGACCTGTGCAGTGGGAGTTACCTCTTCCATAGGTTCCTCACGTAGACCACTTTCCTGCTCGAAAGCAGTTTCCGGTCCTTGGCTCAGAGGGGATGGTTGATGGCTGAAACATATAGTTGATCCATCAACTCTTTGAGCTCTGGTGGGCTTGCCCTTTGATGTCGGAACCTCGACCACATAGTCCTTAAGTTAACCAGGTGCTTGCCTGGTTCTTCTGGTGCTGCTGGTGGTTGAGGATGAAGCCTTTGTTGCTTTAGGCTTAGCTCCTGGATATTACTTTGTTCCAAGACCTTTCCCTCAGCTGCTCTCTCCTCCTCTCTTCTTCCTTCCAGTGGAGACAATTCTTCCCTCTCCGCCTCCATTTCCTTTTCACCTGTCTTTGGTTCAGTCATCATCCAGCTCAAAGGACCATTGAAAGATTATTGGAATCTGTGTGGGTTGCTGGACAGGTAGGATGACTGACAGTGAAGGTGAACAGGTGGTCACGTGTCAGGTGACAGAGGAATGTATGAGACTGAGGCAGGAATTCCTTTAACCATAAAGTGGTATATTTACTGGTAGTCTGTGCTGCATCACAAAGGAAACAAATAACATGTATACAATCAAATTCATAATCAAAGATCAAATCATAGCAGTCATTATTAACAATTCACATTACACAATATGTTTGAAGCGTGCGCTCCAAGCCGCGCTCCGCGGTGATAACTATAAACAATAACTGAATGGCCCACTCTCCCGATCACCACAGATCATTCAGATGAAAGGTAAGAGTCGGTGGACTTACGTGGATTCATGGACGCACAGAACATCTGGATCAGATGGATTTAGGGAAGAGAAAGCAGCGAGATCAGGCGATGGCAATTTCCTCCTTTTATAGAGTTAAGATCTGTAGGACATTTCCACCTGACCTAATTAAAGCGCCCCTGGCCCAGCTGAGTAAATGGCAATTAATTAAAGGAGTATTTCACCAACTCCATGGGCCTTTTCTACACGGTAGTAAATCATCTGTTGCTAATAGCATAATAATAACGGTGTGGATTTGCGACAGTGTCATCTAAGGTACTCTAATAGCATAATAATAACGGTGTGGATTTGCGACAGTGTCATCTAAGGTACTCTAATAGCATAATAATAACGGTGTGGATTTGCGACAGTGTCATCTAAGGTACTCTAATAGCATAATAATAACGGTGTGTAGAATGTTTGAGGTGCTGGTTCTCAGCTCCGGTGAGCTCCTGCCCAAGTCAAACACTGCTAATAAATAATGTTATCCAATCAATAAAGGTAATAAATGGATCATTACCTGTTCCAACCAAATGACCTGCTGTCCTTATCCTGATCATGTTTCAGGTTTTCATCAATAATGCAACAGTCCAAAATATGTTGGAGAGCAGAAAATACTTTATTGGACAACTGAATATTTTTAGCGTATTAAAGGGGAAACATCAGGATTTAGAACGCCAGCTAACTTACTTCTTAAAGTGTTTCCATTCACCTTTAAAGGCTGCATCAATAAAAACATGCCTATTCTCTGTGCCTCTCTCTCTGTCAGAAACGGATGCAGTGTATCCAGAACCAAGTGTATTACACCACCATCGACGTGGCTCCAGTGATCCTGGCAACTTTGAGATCCTGGCTGTGTTGCTGAAGGATATCTCCTTGCCCAGGTCTCACGCTGTGGGCCGTGTTGCTGAAGCAGGAGAGCACCTGTGGCCCATGTTGCTGAAGGATATCTCCCTGAGGCCTCACGCTGTGGGCCGTGTTGCTGAAGCAGGATATCTCTTGCCCAGATCTCAGGCTCTGGGACGTGTTGCCCAGGTCTCACACTGTGGGCCGTGTTGCTGAAGCAGGATATCTCCCTGCCCAGGCCTCACGCTGTGGGCCGTGTTGCTGAAGCAGGATATCTCCCTGCCCAGGTCTCACACTGTGGGCCGTGTTGCTGAAGCAGGATATCTCCCTGCCCAGGTCTCACACTGTGGGCTGTGTTGCTGAAGTAGGATATCTACCTGTGGGCTGTCTCTACTCTCTGTAACACCAAGAACAGGAAGGACAGCCTTCAACACTCCAGGTAAGATCCTATAGAGCACACACACACACACACACACACACACACGCACGCACGCACGCACACACACACACACACACACACACACACACACTTTTCCAGCTAGGAGGGTCTCTGTGTGGGGTATTTCCTCTGTAGAAAAGTGAGTTGGACTTTCTGGGAAGAATGGAATAACCAGGCAAGTGTTCATTAATACTCCTAACCACAGTATGACTTCAGTCAATACTCCTAACCAACCACAGTACAGTCTGTGGTGGGACCACTAAGAGGCTGTGTCTGCCATGTGGTCATGAGTGTGTGAGACAGTGGCAGTCAGTGACGTTTAACATGAGGGAGGACAATTCTTTTTTTTTCTCCATAAGCTAGGCCTTGTTTCTATTACAGCTTATCGGATGACTCTATGCGCTCTCCTCCTCTCACCTTGTCCCTTCGCTTGAGGACTTCAATGCACAACACATCAGCTGTATGTGACCAGGAGAACAGACCTTTTCCAAGCCAAGGTGCTACACACAGACCAAATCGTTGTCCCCATTTTAGCTAGAGTAACGTTATAGTCAACATAGCTAATAGAACTAACGCATTAAGTAAACCTGCTACAATCATGCAGTAACGTTAGTGTACAGTCAATAAGCAGTTTAGCACTTACACCAGCGGGCCCAGGTTCCAGTGTTGTGTTGGATAGTTATAGCCAGCTAGCTAACATCCATCTGTTTGAGCAGGGTGTTTCACTAGGCTAAACTAGCTAGCTGCATTTGCTGAAAATGTTTTCGAAATCTCTCTCTATATTTCTCTCTTGCTTCTCCTTCATTTTGGAATAAATGAATTTGTTCAAAACTACTCACCACATTTTATTCACTGCAGTGCTAGCTATCTGTAGCTTATGCTTTCAGTACTAGATAATTCTCTGATCCTTTGATTGGGTGGGCAACATGTCAGTTCATGCTGAAAGAGCTCTGATAGGCTGGAGGACGTCCTCTGGAAGTTGTCATAATTACAGTGTAAGTCTATGGAAGGGAGTGAGAACCATGAACCTCCTAGGTTTTGTATTGAAGTCAATGTACCCAGAGGAGGACGGAAGCTAGCTGTCCTCCCTCCCTCCTTACCCCAACTACCTTTTCTCTCTCTTCCTCCCTTTCCTACCCCTCCCTCCTTACCTCACCCCTCTCCCAGGTTTCGTCTGGAAATCTACAGCTGCCTGGCCAGCCCATCTCTGTTCATGCTGACTGTGGAAGGCCCCATCCTCAGGGCTCTACAGCTGCCTGGCAAGCCCATCTCTGTTCATGCTGACTGTGGAGGGCCCCATCCTCAGGGCCTTTGAGCTGAGTGCTGACCGAGGAGGGCTCAGCCTGGTGGAGATGGAGTTTAGGTATGCTACAAACACACACACACACACACACACACACACACACACACACACACACACACACACACACACACACACACACACACACACACACACACACACACACACACACACACACACACACACACACACACACACCCTCAAAGCAGGACACTGAAAGGCCCTCTTCCGTAGCCTTCTACAACAGCTTGTTCATTTTGTTTCTGTTCTATGATTAGTTTCTGGTCTATATGACTGGTTTCTGTTCTATATGACTGGTTTCTGTTCTATATGACTGGTTTCTGGTCTATATGACTGCTTTCTGGTCTATATGACTGGTTTCTGGTCTATATGACTGCTTTCTGTTCTATATGACTGGTTTCTGGTCTATATGACTGGTTGCTGTTCTATATGACTGGTTTCTGTTCTATATGACTGGTTTCTGTTCTATATGACTGGTTTCTGTTCTATATGACTGGTTGCTGTTCTATATGACTGGTTTCTGTTCTATATGACTGGTTGCTGTTCTATATGACTGGTTTCTGTTCTATATGACTGGTTTCTGTTCTGGTTTCTGGTCTATATGACTGGTTGCTGTTCTATATGACTGGTTTCTGTTCTATATGACTGGTTTCTGTTCTATATGACTGGTTTCTGTTCTATATGACTGGTTTCTGGTTTGACTGGTTTCTATTCTGGTTTCTGTTCTATATGACTGGTTTCTGTTCTATATGACTGGTTTCTGTTCTATATGACTTGCTGTTCTATATGACTGGTTTCTGTTCTATATGACTGGTTTCTGTTCTGGTTTCTGTTCTGGTTTCTGGTCTATATGACTGGTTGCTGTTCTATATGACTGGTTTCTGTTCTATATGACTGGTTTCTGTTCTATATGACTGGTTTCTGTTCTGGTTTCTGTTCTATATGACTGGTTGCTGTTCTATATGACTGGTTTCTGTTCTGGTTTCTGTTCTATATGACTGGTTTCTGTTCTATATGACTGGTTTCTGTTCTATATGACTGGTTTCTGTTCTGGTTTCTGTTCTATATGACTGGTTTCTGTTCTATATGACTGGTTTCTGTTCTGGTTTCTGTTCTATATGACTGGTTTCTGTTCTATATGACTGGTTTCTGTTCTGGTTTCTGTTCTATATGACTGGTTTCTGTTCTATATGACTGGTTTCTGTTCTATATGACTGGTTGCTGTTCTGGTTTCTGTTCTATATGACTGGTTTCTGTTCTATATGACTGGTTTCTGTTCTATATGACTGGTTTCTGTTCTATATGACTGGTTGCTGTTCTATATGACTGGTTTCTGTTCTATATGACTGGTTTCTGTTCTATATGACTGGTTTCTGTTCTGGTTTCTGTTCTATATGACTGGTATATGACTGGTTTCTGTTCTATATGACTGGTTTCTGTTCTATATGACTGGTTTCTGTTCTATATGACTGGTTTCTGTTCTGGTTTCTGTTCTATATGACTGGTTTCTGTTCTATATGACTGGTTTCTGTTCTATATGACTGGTTTCTGTTCTATATGACTGGTTGCTGTTCTATATGACTGGTTTCTGTTCTATATGACTGGTTTCTGTTCTATATGACTGGTTTCTGTTCTATATGACTGGTTTCTGTTCTATATGACTGGTTTCTGTTCTATATGACTGGTTTCTGTTCTATATGACTGGTTTCTGTTCTATATGACTGGTTGCTGTTCTATATGACTGGTTTCTGTTCTATATGACTGGTTTCTGTTCTATATGACTGGTTTCTGTTCTATATGACTGGTTGCTGTTCTATATGACTGGTTTCTGTTCTGGTTTCTGTTCTATATGACTGGTTTCTGGTCTATATGACTGGTTTCTGTTCTATATGACTGGTTTCTGTTCTATATGACTGGTTTCTGTTCTATATGACTGGTTTCTGTTCTATATGACTGGTTTCTGTTCTATATGACTGGTTTCTGTTCTATATGACTGGTTTCTGTTCTATATGACTGGTTTCTGTTCTATATGACTGGTTTCTGTTCTATATGACTGGTTTCTGTTCTATATGACTGGTTTCTGTTCTATATGACTGGTTTCTGTTCTATATGACTGGTTTCTGTCTATATGACTGGTTTCTGTTCTATATGACTGTTTCTGTTATATGACTGGTTTCTGTTCTATATGACTGGTTTCTGTTCTATATGACTGGTTGCTGTTCTATATGACTGGTTTCTGTTCTATATGACTGGTTTCTGTTCTATATGACTGGTTTCTGTTCTATATGACTGGTTTCTGTTCTGGTTTCTGTTCTATATGACTGGTTTCTGTTCTATATGACTGGTTTCTGTTCTGGTTTCTGTTCTATATGACTGGTTTCTGTTCTGGTTTCTGTTCTATATGACTGGTTTCTGTTCTATATGACTGGTTTCTGTTCTATATGACTGGTTTCTGTTCTGGTTTCTCTTCTATATGACTGGTTTCTGTTCTATATGACTGGTTTCTGTTCTATATGACTGGTTTCTGTTCTGGTTTCTGTTCTATATGACTGGTTTCTGTTCTATATGACTGGTTTCTGTTCTGGTTTCTCTTCTATATGACTGGTTTCTGTTCTATATGACTGGTTTCTGTTCTATATGACTGGTTTCTGTTCTATATGACTGGTTTCTGTTCTATATGACTGGTTTCTGTTCTGGTTTCTGTTCTATATGACTGGTTTCTGTTCTGGTTTCTCTTCTATATGACTGGTTTCTGTTCTATATGACTGGTTTCTGTTCTATATGACTGGTTTCTGTTCTGGTTTCTGTTCTATATGACTGGTTTCTGGTCTATATGACTGGTTTCTGTTCTATATGACTGGTTTCTGTTCTATATGACTGGTTTCTGGTCTATATGACTGGTTTCTGGTCTATGTGACTGGTTTCTGGTCTATATGACTGGTTTCTGTTCTATATAACTGGTTTCTGTTCTATATGACTGGTTTCTGTTCTGGTTTCTGTTCTATATGACTGGTTTCTGTTCTATATGACTGGTTTCTGGTCTATATGACTGGTTTCTCTTCTATATGACTGGTTTCTGTTCTATATGACTGGTTTCGGTTCTATGACTGTTTAATGAAAGGCTGGATGGGTATTAAACACAAAGTCTGTTGGTCTAAAAATAAAGGAAATTCACATGAGCACCAGAATGCCTACTCCACCCATGCTCTACCAAGGGTTTCCAGCAAACAGCTTTGACCTACTACAGTAGCTATGTTGGTACTGTACTTCAAACTATGTAGGCAGGTTGCATAGGATTCAAACCTTCTCAAACAGCCTTGACCTTGGCTAAATAAAATCCAATTAAATGCTAACCACTTAAGCTGTTTTAATCATTCTCTTTGACACCCACACTTATCTTCCTCCTCCTCTTATCTGCTCTCCTTTCCTCTCTTCTTCTCTCATTTCCTCTCTGCCCTCCTATTCCCCCTCTCCTCTCCTCTCCCCCCTCTCACCCCTCTCCTCTCACCCCTCCTCTCACCCTCCTCCTCTCCTTTCCTTTTCCCTCTCCTCTCCCCTGTCTCTTCTCATCTTCCCCTCTCCTCCTCCCCCTCTCCTCTTTTCTTCCCCTTCCCCTCACCTCTTCCTCTTCTCTCGTCCTCCCCTTCTCCTCTTCCTCCTCCTCCTCTCCGCTTCCTCTTCTCTCCTCTTCCCCCTCTCCTTTACGCTCCTCTCCTCTTCTCTTATCTTCCCCCTCTCCTTTACCCCTCTCCTCTTCTCTTATCTTCCCCCTCCTCTCCTATTCCTCCTCTCCTATTCCTTCTTCTTCCCCCTCTCCTCCTCCCCCTCTCCTCTTCCTCCTCCCCCTCTCCCCTTCCTCTTCTCTCCTCTTCCCCCTCTCCTTTACGCTCCTCTTCTCTCATCTTCCCCCTCTCCTCTCCTTTCTTCTTCCCCCTTTCTTCTCCTCTTCCCCCTCTCCTTTACTCTCCTCTCCTCTTCCCCCTCTCCTTTACTCTCCTCTCCTCTTCTCCATAGTACCAGGAATGACTATGAGGAGTTAGCTAAGCAGTGTAAGATGTTTGCTAAGGACCTCCTGGCCCAGGCAAGTAACTCCAGGGAGCTAGAGGTGATCCTCAACCACACGGCCAACGAAGTCACGGTGGACAAGAGAGGCCTGATGGAGGAACGCATGAACCTCAGCCGACTCAAACTAGCCATCAAGTACAACCAGAAAGAGGTGAGGCTGAAACTAGCTGGCCATCAAGTACAACCAGAAAGAGGTGAGGCTGAAACTAGCTGGCCATCAAGTACAACCAGAAAGAGGTGATGCCTCATCCTCCTCCCTTCACCCTCCTCAACCTCCTCCCTTCACCCTCCTCGACCTCCTCCTCACCCTCCTCTATACCACCCTATGTGGTACTGTAACACCAGTCTGCTATCACGAGGACATAATCCTTCAGGAGAGTCAGACCATCAGCTGTTTTCATGGGGGTGATGGAGCGACTTCTAGAGTCATAGATAGCTTTAATTGTCGGCATAAATGTGGATTTCCTGTGCCTTATCCGTCCAGCATAAATCCTGTAGTTTATATTTTTATATATATTTATTCAAACGTATCATTTTTCCCAGGAGCCTCTCTGTGGGGTAATTTACGTCATTCCCTGTTTAATCTTGAAGTCATTGTGAAATGTCTGAAATTAGAACATTCCGGGGGTAAACACAAAATTCCTTTCCCGTTCCTCTGTTCATGTCTCTGTATGGTTGTTGTTACTTCCTGCCCTCCCGGACGTGAAGACTCTATGGTACTTTCCCTATAGTCTGTTTGGTGACAGTAAATTCCTTCCTGAACCTCTAGGTGTGGTCGGACGTGAAGACTCTATGGTACTTTCCCTATAGTCTGTTTGGTGACAGTAAATTCCTTCCTGAACCTCTAGGTGTGGTCGGACGTGAAGACTCTATGGTACTTTCCCTATAGTCTGTTTGGTGACAGTAAATTCCTTCCTGAACCTCTAGGTGTGGTGTGGTCGGACGTGAAGACTCTATGGTACTTTCCCTATAGTCTGTTTGGTGACAGTAAATTCCTTCCTGAACCTCTAGGTGTGGTCGGACGTGAAGACTCTATGGTACTTTCCCTATAGTCTGTTTGGTGACAGTAAATTCCTTCCTGAACCTCTAGGTGTGGTGTGGTCGGACGTGAAGACTCTATGGTACTTTCCCTATAGTCTGTTTTGACAGTAAATTCCTTCCTGAACCTCAGTAAACTTGGTACTTTCCCTATAGTCTGTTTGGTGACAGTAAATTCCTTCCTGAACCTCTAGGTGTGGTCGGACGTGAAGACTCTATGGTACGAGGTCTTGAAGTACTTCCTGGATGAGGAATCAGCTGAGCTTCGTCATGAACTCCCTCTACCTGTCCACCTTCACCCTCGAGATAGTGGCCCACAGCAAGGTGTGTGTGTGTGTGTGTGTGTGTGTGTGTGTGTGTGTGTGTGTGTGTGTGTGTGTGTGTGTGTGTGTGTGTGTGTGTGTGTGTGTGTGTGTGTGTGTGTGTGTGTGTGTGTGTGTGTGTGTGTGTGTGTGTGTGTGTGTGTGTGTGTGTGTGTGTGTGTGTGTATTAACGTGATCTCCTCTGCCAGTTTAAGAACGTGGAGGACACAGAGCGAGGAAGAATAAGGATGCCATCCACCCCATTCTAACGTCCTGAGTTACCTACAAACTCTTCTTCATGTACACCACCAACTCCATAATAGGATCACTGCAGGTACACACACACACACACACCAGGCAGCACTAGCAACAGAAGGAACACAAATTACCATCATTCTATCATCACCTCACATGGAAACTATCTCCCTGGTGAACATCCTAATTGATAAAGCAAGGATTCCAGACCTCCTCTCTGTCTTATGATTGTCTCATTCCCAATCAGTTGATTCATTTTGCCATTGTTCCTCCTCTCTGTCCTCTCTGTCCTCAACACTGGGCCAACAGTCTGTTTTGAATTTCCATCTGGGGTTCCTGTAGAAACAGCAGTTGGTTAGAGTAGATGACTTGATTTATTTCATGAGAGAAACGTTCAACCTGTCCCTCACTGTCTCAGCTTGCCAGCTGCAGTCACAGCTTCTCTTCACAGTGTGTATTTCCTATGTTGCTCTGCCCAAGGTTTTCTATTTCTCTGGCTATATTTGTGGAAATACTGTAATACTGTAATTCATTATCACTCCAACCCAAACTCAACCAGTGGTTGGAGCGTTGGACTAGCAGCCGAAAGGTTCCAAGTTCAAATCCCCGAGCTGACAAGATACACATCTGTCGTTCTGCCCCTGAACAGGCAGTTAACCCACTGTTTCTAGGCCGTCATTGAAAATAAGACTTTGTTCTTATAACTGACTTGCCTAAATAAACAAAGGTAAAAAGAATAATAAAACGTGAGTGTAATTCTTCCTGTTATTATGTGAAATTGTTTGTTTTTTCTATTGAACAGCAGAACTCTCCTGTGGATTGTCAGGGGCCTGCTAGGCTTCAGAACCTCCAAGTACGCCATGTTCTACCCACGGAGCTAGGACTGATCTGGTCTCAACCTAACCTCAACTTCAACCCAACCAAGTTCTACCCACGGAGCTAGGACTGATCTGGTCTCAACCTAACCTCAACTTCAACCCAACCAAGTTCTACCCACGGAGCTAGGACTGATCTGGTCTCAACCTAACCTCAACTTCAACCCAACCAAGTTCTACCCACGGAGCTAGGACTGATCTGGTCTCAACCTAACCTCAACTTCAACCCAACCAAGTTCTACCCACGGAGCTAGGACTGATCTGGTCTCAACCTAACCTCAACTTCAACTCAACCAAGTTCTACCCACGGAGCTAGGACTGATCTGGTCTCAACCTAACCTCAACTTCAACTCAACCATGTTCTACCCACGGAGCTAGGACTGATCTGGTCTCAACCTAACCTCAACTTCAACCCAACCAAGTTCTACCCACGGAGCTAGGACTGATCTGGTCTCAACCTAACCTCAACTTCAACCCAACCAAGTTCTACACACGGAGCTAGGACTGATCTGGTCTCAACCTAACCTCAACTTCAACCCAACCATGTTCTACCCTAGCAGTTATGCATGAACCATCCGTGACTCCAACCCAACCTCAACCAACCAGCTAAGACCGTTTCCAACCTCAACCAACCAGCTAAGACTGTTCTCAACCAACCAGCTAAGACCATTCCCAACCTCGACCAACCAGCTAAGACTGTTCCCAACCTCAACCAACCAGCTAAGACTGTTCTCAACCAACCAGCTAAGACCATTCCCAACCTCAACCAACCAGCTAAGACTGTTCTCAACCCCAACCATCCCTCTCAGCTTCTTCACTCAGGGTGTCGTATCTCTGACCCTAGCATGCTCAGAAAACACTTTGTTTCCAGTCACAGAGGAGATATTTAAACCATGAGGTCATCTGGAAATATGTACTGTATATTCTACACCAAAGTCTCCAGATTCAGCCAGCCCCCCAATTGTAATTATTCTTAACAAAACAGAACTAAAATAACTTGAGACTTGATAGAAAATAAAATAATGGAGCCTCAAGTCTCGGGACTCAACTTTGACTTGAGATGATCTGGCCAGGTTTTGTAACGTTTTGTCATGCATTTTGTCTCTGTGGATTACTCTCCATGCAGCCAGAGACAGTATCGCACTCGTCTAGGCGGGGGAATTGTCAAGGCGGGACACTTGTCTAGGCGGGGCACTTGTCAAGGCGGGGCACTTGTCTATGCGGGGCACTTGTCTAGGCGGGGCACTTGTCTAGGCGGGGCACTTGTCTTGGCGGGGCACTTGTCTAGGCGGGGCACATGTCTAGGCGGGGCACATGCGTGCGTGCCATCGTGCACGTGTTGATTTTGAACACCCACACCAGACGCAATCCAGGTTGAAATATCAAAATAAACTCTGAACCAACTATATTAATTTAGGGACAGGTCAAAACATTCATGGACATTTAGTTTGCTGTTGTTAGCTAATTTGTCCTGGGATATACAGTAAGGCGGTGCACAATTGGCCCAGCATCGTCCGGGTTAGGGGATGGTTTAGCCCTGACTTGCCTAGTTAAATAACTTGCCTAGTTAAATTATTTTTTAAAGTAAACATTTGGTTGTTATTTTACCTGAAATGCACAAGGCCCTTTTTTGGGGGGGGGGGGGTCTTTCAATCACACACATGGGTATATGCTCCCAAAAACCAATGAGGAGATGGGAAGGGCGGGACTTGCAGCACATCATGCGTTAAAAATAGAACCAAGTTTTATTTTAGCGCCTGGCTACACAGACTCGCGTTAACGCGGGCGGAGAGGTCAGCATATTGTTGCGGTATTGTTAGAGAGGGGTAAAGATAAACATGTTGTTCATTAGTGGCCACAAAGCCCTTGTTTAATTTTCTCTTTTCTCCTGACCAAAAACAGAGTAGCTTAGCATAAAGTACCGTACAAAGTAGCAATCGGCTATGGACAAATCTTTGCCATAACAATAGTCTGGTGATGGTGATTTCATTGATTATTTTCATATTTCACATAGGCCTATACAGCTGCATACATGTCACATGATCCTACAACCCCCCCTGCATACATGTCACATGATCCTACAACCCCCCCTGCATACAGGTCACATGATCCTACAACCCCCCTGCATACAGGTCACATGATCCTACAACACCCCCCTGCATACATGTCACATGATCCTACAACCCCCCTGCATACAGGTCACATGATCCTACAACCCCCTGCATACAGGTCACATGATCCTACAACCCCCTGCATACAGGTCACATGATCCTACAACCCCCTGCATACAGGTCACATGATCCTACAACAGCCCCCCTGCATACAGGTCACATGATCCTACAACCCCCCTGCATACATGTCACATGATCCTACAACCCCCCTGCATACATGTCACATGATCCTACAACCCCCCTGCATACAGGTCACATGATCCTACAACCCCCTTGCATACAGGTCACATGATCCTACAACACCCCCCTGCATACAGGTCACATGATCCTACAACCCCCCTGCATACATGTCACATGATCCTACAACCCCCTGCATACAGGTCACATGATCCTACAACCCCCCTGCATACATGTCACATGATCCTACAACCCCCTGCATACAGGTCCATGATCCTGCATACAGGTCACATGATCCTACAACCCCCCCCTGCATACAGGTCACATGATCCTACAACCCCCCTGCATACAGGTCACATGATCCTACAACCCCCGGCTGCATATGGGCAGGCAATATGATTCTGCTTGTTCTGGACTCCAGAGAAGTGACAATGTGATGTAATATCCCTAGTTGATACCTGACTGCTAACATGAATGACTTTCATCTCAAAATGCAGGTGTAAAACACAGTTTATTTCTGCACCGTGCTTTTTGAAAATGCTCCACTGTTTTTATAACTGTTGTGACAGGCTACATTTCTGTAGCGATTGTGCTTGTGTCGCATAAGCTTCGAACACCTACTTTTTGGGGGTTGCGTGTCAAAAAGTTTGAAAACTGCTGAGCTATCGAACAGATTGCTGATTTACTTTACAGCTATAGAAACAGGTGAGAGAGGATTGCCATAGAAACAGGTGAGAGAGGATTGCCATAGAAACAGGTGAGAGATGATTGCCATAGAAACAGGTGAGAGAGGATTGCCATAGAAACAGGTGAGAGATGATTGCCATAGTAACAGGTGAGAGAGGATTGCCATAGAAACAGGTGAGAGAGGATTGCCATAGAAACAGGTGAGAGAGGATTGCCATAGAAACAGGTGAGAGAGGATTGCCATAGAAACAGGTGAGAGAGGATTGCCATAGTAACAGGTGAGAGAGGATTGCCATAGTAACAGGTGAGAGAGGATTGCCATAGAAACAGGTGAGAGAGGATTGACATAGAAACAGGTGAGAGAGGATTGCCATAGAAACAGGTGAGAGAGGATTGCCATAGAAACAGGTGAGAGAGGATTGCCATAGAAACAGGTGAGAGAGGATTGCCATAGTAACAGGTGAGAGAGGATTGCCATAGTAACAGGTGAGAGAGGATTGCCATAGTAACAGGTGAGAGAGGATTGCCATAAACGAAAATGCAGTTTGGTCATCTCATATATATATATATATATATATATATATATATATATATATATATATATATATACATTATAAGGTTTAATATTGTTCGACAGTTCTTTTCTAGTCTCTACTTATTATATAAAACGGTCTGAGAGATGTGTGAGTTATTGCAGACAAAACAGGGATTCTGGGGAAAACCGCCTCAAGGCTAAAAGAGATTAATAGACACAGAACTCTGCAGGGGAGCGAAAGAGATAAGAGACAAGTCAGACATACCACTATAAAGCAACCTGGGGTGTGGAAAATTACTGCTGAGCCCTTAGGAAACACTGGAACTATTGTTCTCTTCTGCAAGTTTGTATTACTGTATATGCATGGGCTTGGTCTCATGAGTAGAAGGTGTTGATGTAGGCAGTTACATCAGTAGGGGTTGACTGCAAGCATATTAAAACAACTTGGACCTTTTTATGTTGCAGAACTTACTCGGAAACATGCATGCTATGTTCCCGTTGTCAACTTCTATCTGCAATTGCATTAATAAAGGTTTTAGATTGATTTACTTAAATATATTGTCTGATTGCTGATTTCACCAATAAGCAAAATGATTGACGAGGAACCTACCCTAAAAGTTGAACAAGTCATTGTCTGTACAAATAAAACAACAACAAAAATACTTGGCTTGGGACTGGACATGAAAGAGAACTCGTGACTCGACTACAACGCACGATATGGACTTGACTCGAGACTCGACCCGTTCTGTTTGGGACTCGACCCGTTCTGTTTGGGACTCGACCCGTTCTATTTGGGACTCATCCCGTTCTATTTGGGACTCGAACCCATTCTATTTGGGACTCGACCCGTTCTATTTGAGACTCGACCCGTTCTATTTGAGACTCGACCCGTTCTATTTGAGACTCGACCCGTTCTATTTGGGACTCGACCCGTTCTATTTGGGACTCGATCCGTTCTGTTTGGGACTCGACCCGTTCTATTTGGGACTCGACCCGTTCTATTTGGGACTCGACCCATTCTATTTGGGACTCGACCCGTTCTATTTGGGACTCGACCCGTTCTATTTGGGACTCGATCCGTTCTGTTTGGGACTCGACCCGTTCTATTTGAGACTCGACCCGTTCTATTTGGGACTCGACCAGTTCTATTTGAGACTCGACCCGTTCTATTTGGGACTCGACCCGTTCTATTTGAGACTCGACCCGTTCTATTTGGGACTCGACCAGTTCTATTTGAGACTCGACCCGTTCTGTTTGGGACTCAACCCGTTCTGTTTGGGACTCGACCAGTTCTATTTGAGACTCGACCCGTTCTATTTGGGACTCGAGTTGAGACTTTGACCTCGTTACTTGAGACCGGCTTGTGACTCGAATAATAGTGACTTGGTCCCGCCTCTGCTTTTTTTTACCTTGGCAGTGAGAAACGATTAGAGACTAAATATTGAGTTTGGGAAAATACTTGAAAACAGAAGATTATTTACTCACAGAGAGCTGGCTGTGAGGAGGAGACAGTTGGTTTTAATAGTAGCATCTGAGAGTGTTTCTCACTGTTCAGTGCCAGCATATCCCTGGTTAACACAGAGCATTCAGCCTTACCAACAGCTGTCTCCACACCTGATCATTCCCAGTGCTCAATGGAGCATTCAGCCCGACCAACAGCTGCCTCCACACCTGGCCAAAGTTACCACTAACTCTATGTAGACCAGATATAATGGTTATTTATCTTCATGTAGACAATGTTAACATGACAAGTTACTACTGGTCAATTCATTAAAGATGACATTCCATATGAAGAATCACCTCATTATAATAAACTTCAGTTTTATTTTTTATTTGGTCAGATGAAAATAATAAAATATAAATAACATTTACTAATTGTTTCATATGAAAATACTTTATATTGATTAAAGGAAAACTCCACCCAAAAACGATCTTTTGGCAAAATGCATCATACCGGTTGTATTTCGGGAATTTTGAAAGTTATATATCTTGAAAATTTGATTTAAAAAAGTGACATTTTGGGACTATATCAACAATGGACTAATGAAACAAATACTAAAATATTGTTTTTGAGAGGAATTATCCTTTGAGTTCACATCTCCACTTTTTTATTACAAACATTACATTTGAATGAAAGGCGACAAAATCCAAACTGACATAATGAGATGGAGTGCTATTGTTGTATCCATTCATCGTAAACGCTTTGGCTAATAAGTGACAGTACTAAACAGAACACCAGTTTGACACTAAATCATTCCATTGGGAATAGTATATATTAAACTATTGCACTTTTCGACCCCACATAAAATACCTCCCATATCCAAAGTGAACATGGAGGATAAAGAGCAGTTAGTAAATACTGTCCTTAAAACTACAACACCCAGTCCTCAATAATGTATTTCCTGTAACCAAACCCCATGTTTGATCCAAGCCAACACTCATCGTGACATTTGGCGGTTTTTAGTGGCCTTGAAACGTCAGAAAATTTGTATGTTTATTTTTAAATAGAACAAAAAGAGAACTAACTTAGGTATTAGCATATTACAAAACATTTTCTCCTGTTTCGTTCCAACTGGTACTCTATCTTCCTCTCCTCCTTCAATTATTACACTCACATCTTCACATTGTGCTCAAAACAGGTCCAGCTCAGAGGAGAGGAAAACAGCATAGGAAAAGAAAGAGAAACAAACAGCCAATCACAGCCTGAGATCTGTAGACTAGTCCTGTGGTGACGGATGAGAGGTGATGAGGGGCGGAGCCAGGGTATGCTGGGCGGAGACTAACGACAATGGCGTTACATGGTGGTGGTGGGCTGGAGTCTCAGGCAGCATGTAGCTGATCTCAGCAGCGTTTGGTCTTCAGTACGTTGAGGCCCCTCTGGTTCTTGGCCTTGAAGGCCATAACGAAGTGATGTGGGGCGACCTTCCCTTTCCCATCCTCGTCCGCTGAGCCCATGAAGATGTAGTTGAGGCCTAGTGAGATCACAAAGACAGAGGCTGAATGCACTGGCGGAACGGCTGAGACATTCAGGAAGGTAGCACATCAGCGTCTATTCAGGTAGCCTAGTGGTTAGAGCGTGGTGGGCCAGTAACCAGCAGGTAGCCTAGTGGTTAGAGCTTTGGGCCAGTAACCAGCAGGTAGCCTTGTGGTTAGAGCATTGGGCCAGTAACCAGCAGGTAGCCTAGTAGTTAGAGCGTTGGGCCAGTAACTGGCAGATAGCCTAGTGGTTAGAGCATTGGGCCAGTAACCAGCAGATAGCCTAGTGGTTAGAGCATTGGGCCAGTAACCAGCAGATAGCCTAGTGGTTAGAGCATTGGGCCAGTAACCAGCAGATAGCCTAGTGGTTAGAGCATTGGGCCAGTAACCAGCAGATAGCCTAGTGGTTAGAGCATTGGGCCAGTAACCAGCAGATAGCCTAGTGGTTAGAGCATTGGGCCAGTAACCGGCAGATAGCCTAGTGGTTAGAGCATTGGGCCAGTAACCAGCAGATAGCCTAGTGGTTAGAGCATTGGGCCAGTAACCGGCAGATAGCCTAGTGGTTAGAGCATTGGGCCAGTAACCAGCAGGTAGCCTAGTGGTTAGAGCATTGGGCCAGTAACCGAAAGGTTGCTGGATTGAATCCCTGAGCTGTGACAAGGTAAAAATCTGTTGTTCTGCACCTGAGCAAGGCAGTTTCCTGTTAAGATATCAGAGGGGTTGGGTTAAATGCAGAAGACACATTACAGTCAAAGGCATTCAGTTGTACAACTGACTAGTTATCCCCCCTTTCTCCTCTGGGTTCCATATGCAGTGTGTTTATAAACATATACTGTTTGTGGGTAGATATATTCACATTATGGATCAACGGCTGAGGGAAGGTATAGATCTTATTCCGACAGCGAGTTTTGTCGCTGACCTCAAACTCCTTCAGATGAGCTTAAAGGTGTATAATACACCAATTGTAAGCTACATTTTGTCTCAGGAACAGGAGAAATATAATTTCTTCCTTTCAGCATCTTGATAGAATGAAAATGTTCAGTTACAGACGGTATGTCTGTAGAGGTGCTGTCTTTATCAGCATCATAAAAGCTGATAGTATTTCAACCACATTAAATATTCATCCAAGCTGAACTGAAATCTTATCGGGAGCATGTTGGGTCGTTTCCACAGCTTTCTATTTCCTGACAACTCGTCAAACTGATGTCATTTCCCCTTTTTGTGTTGTTGTTGAGATATTGCATTTTCTCCCCGGTCCCTAAACGTCATTGATATGAGAAAGAAGCAGAGGCAACAGAACAAACTGCACCAATGTCAACTAGATTGAAGCATTCATTCAATCGATTTGTGACATTATTTTGGTGAGCGCGGATTATTTTGTTTGTAGGGCAACATATAACGACAGAAAAGAGGCGCTATGTATCAAATTATAAACAACTTGACTAATAAATACCAAAATGTCCGAAATTATAAGCAGAAACCTATGTTTATGAGGCAAAACAAATCATCTTCTCTGACTGTAGCCTACAGCACGTTTTCTATATTAGTTAGGTTAGGGGCGGGTGTGAGCCTCAGATTTGACACTTTCTCTCATGTAGTTGAGGACAGGTTATTACCAATTGCGGGTTGGTGCGGGTGACCAAACAACTGACCCGCACACCATAATGTATATCATGGTGAATGTCTATCATGGACTAATACCTGGTGTCATCATGCATATCATGGTGAATGTCTATCATGGACTAATACCTGGTGCTATCATGGTGAATGTCTACCGTGGACTAATACCTGGTGCTATCATGTATATCATGGTGAATGTCTATCATGGACTAATACCTGGTGCTATCATGGTGAATGTCTATCATGGACTAATACCTGGTGCTATCATGGTGAATGTCTATCATGGACTAATACCTGGTGCTATCATGGTGAATGTCTATCATGGACTAATACCTGGTGCTATCATGTATATCATGGTGAATGTCTATCATGGACTAATACCTGGTGCCATCATGCATATCATGGTGAATGTCTATCATGGACTAATACCTGGTGCCATCATGCATATCATGGTGAATGTCTATCATGGACTAATACCTGGTGCTATCATGTATATCATGGTGAATGTCTATCATGGACTAATACCTGGTGCTATCATGTATATCATGGTGAATGTCTATCATGGACTAATACCTGGTGCCATCATGCATATCATGGTGAATGTCTATCATGGACTAATACCTGGTGCCATCATGCATATCATGGTGAATGTCTATCATGGACTAATACCTGGTGCCATCATGCATATCATGGTGAATGTCTATCATGGACTAATACCTGGTGCTATCATGGTGAATGTCTGAATGTCTATGGACTAATACCTGGTGCTATCATGGTGAATGTCTATCATGGACTAATACCTGGTGCTATCATGGTGAATGTCTATCATGGACTAATACCTGGTGCTATCATGGTGAATGTCTATCATGGACTAATACCTGGTGCTATCATGTATATCATGGTGAATGTCTATCATGGACTAATACCTGGTGCTATCATGGTGAATGTCTATCATGGACTAATACCTGGTGCTATCATGTATATCATGGTGAATGTCTATCATGGACTAATACCTGGTGCCATCATGCATATCATGGTGAATGTCTATCATGGACTAATACCTGGTGCTATCATGGTGAATGTCTATCATGGACTAATACCTGGTGCTATCATGGTGAATGTCTATCATGGACTAATACCTGGTGTCATCATGCATATCATGGTGAATGTCTATCATGGACTAATACCTGGTGTCATCATGCATATCATGGTGAATGTCTATCATGGACTAATACCTGGTGCTATCATGTATATCATGGTGAATGTCTATCATGGACTAATACCTGGTGCTATCATGGTGAATGTCTATCATGGACTAATACCTGGTGCCATCATGGTGAATGTCTATCATGGACTAATACCTGGTGCTATCATGGTGAATGTCTATCATGGACTAATACCTGGTGTCATCATGCATATCATGGTGAATGTCTATCATGGACTAATACCTGGTGCCATCATGCATATCATGGTGAATGTCTATCATGGACTAATACCTGGATCATGGTGAATACATGGACTGTCATCCTGTCATCATGTATATCATGGTGAATGTCTATCATGGACTAATACCTGGTGCCATCATGCATATCATGGTGAATGTCTATCATGGACTAATACCTGGTGCCATCATGCATATCATGGTGAATGTCTATCATGGACTAATACCTGGTGCTATCATGGTGAATGTCTATCATGGACTAATACCTGGTGCTATCATGGTGAATGTCTATCATGGACTAATACCTGGTGCTATCATGGTGAATGTCTATCATGGACTAATACCTGGTGCTATCATGGTGAATGTCTATCATGGACTAATACCTGGTGCTATCATGGTGAATGTCTATCATGGACTAATACCTGGTGTCATCATGCATATCATGGTGAATGTCTATCATGGACTAATACCTGGTGCTATCATGCATATCATGGTGAATGTCTATCATGGACTAATACCTGGTGCCATCATGCATATCATGGTGAATGTCTATCATGGACTAATACCTGGTGTCATCATGCATATCATGGTGAATGTCTATCATGGACTAATACCTGGTGCCATCATGCATATCATGGTGAATGTCTATCATGGACTAATACCTGGTGCTATCATGGTGAATGTCTATCATGGACTAATACCTGGTGCCATCATGGTGAATGTCTATCATGGACTAATACCTGGTGCTATCATGTATATCATGGTGAATGTCTATCATGGACTAATACCTGGTGCTATCATGTATATCATGGTGAATGTCTATCATGGACTAATACCTGGTGCTATCATGGTGAATCATGGACTAATATGCTATCATGGTGAATGTCTATCATGGACTAATACCTGGTGCTATCATGGTGAATGTCTATCATGGACTAATACCTGGTGCTATCATGGTGAATGTCTATCATGGACTAATACCTGGTGCTATCATGGTGAATGTCTATCATGGACTAATACCTGGTGCCATCATGGTGAATGTCTATCATGGACTAATACCTGGTGCCATCATGCATATCATGGTGAATGTCTATCATGGACTAATACCTGGTGCCATCATGCATATCATGGTGAATGTCTATCATGGACTAATACCTGGTGTCATCGTGCATATCATGGTGAATGTCTATCATGGACTAATACCTGGTGCTATCATGCATATCATGGTGAATGTCTATCATGGACTAATACCTGGTGTCATCATGCATATCATGGTGAATGTCTATCATGGACTAATACCTGGTGCTATCATGCATATCATGGTGAATGTCTATTATGGACTAATACCTGGTGTCATCATGCATATCATGGTGAATGTCTGTTACTAAACCAAGGCAAACTGATGAATATATCCAGGGGAGAGTGAGTCCCCTAGTAGTGGTCCACATAGATCTGGTCCTGGGCTATACGGGCACTTCTTCAAGCCCATAGACCATATAAAACCGTTCGAGCCGCACATAACTCACTGGACCAGAGCTGTGGCTCGTTGTTGTACGACTACACACCTCGTCTGATGAACGGACACTTCTTGCAGAGGACGATGATCTTGGTGCTCATGGTTTTGCCGGCCTGCTGGATGGCCAGGTTGCTTTCTTTGTAGACGTTGATGATGGAGATGGTGGCGTACACGCTGCCTCCTCGCACCACCGCCGTGATGACAGTTCCTGTTATCACTGTCACAGAAACATGGGGAGTTTAGAGGGCTGGGATTGGTGTGCTGAACAGAACAACAGGGAGCTAAGAGGGCTGGGATTGGTGTGCTGAACAGAACAACAGGGAGCTAAGAGGGCTGGGATTGGTGTGCTGAACAGAACAACAGGGAGCTAAGAGGGCTGGGATTGGTGTGCTGAACAGAACAACAGGCGCTCAACAAAACCCGCTTTCGATTTATAGTCTGAAAACGGTGTTATCGTCATGAAATGGTGGAGCAGAACTAGACAATATTAAGTCGTGCCGGCTCTGTGTGACTCGGCTCTGTGTGACTCGGCTCTGTGTGAGTCGGCTCTGTGTGACTCGGCTCTGTGTGGGTCGGCTCTGTGTGAGTCGGCTCTGTGTGGGTCGGCTCTGTGTGAGTCGGCTCTGTGTGAGTCGGCTCTGTGTGAGTCGGCTCTGTGTGAGTCGGCTCTGTGTGAGTCGGCTCTGTGTGGGTCGGCTCTGTGTGAGTCGGCTCTGTGTGAGTCGGCTCTGTGTGAGTCGGCTCTGTGTGAGTCGGCTCTGTGTGAGTCGGCTCTGTGTGAGTCGGCTCTGTGTGAGTCGGCTCTGTGTGGGTCGGCTCTGTGTGAGTCGGCTCTGTGTGAGCCTTGACACTCGTGACGTAGGATTAAGATTGAATATCTTTCAATGCGAATACTGTGATGCTGGGACGTTTCCTGCCGTGGGGGCTTTCATCAAAATGTACTGGTTGAATAGGACATAACGAAAACCATGTGTAAACAGGAAGGAAAAGACGTGTCAGTAGAGTTGTCCGTTAGGTCCTTTTGTGTCTAGCCTAGTCATCGGAACGTGTGACGTAACGCTCTTGGCTTGATATGACTGCAGCTTGTCTGCCAATGTATTATACAATAACATGTTCCACCAACGCCACATTACTGGGCTTCACTGACAGCCAGTGAGCCAGAACCCTTTTCCCATGCAAATATCTGACGTAATCTCCCTGAGAAAAAAAAAGCATGAATAAAATACCTGCCTCATTCCATCAACAATCTGTTCAGAGAAAAAGTAACGAATAGAGGTAGTCTGAAGGACGGGGCAGCAAACTGAGGCCATGGAGTATGTTGGGGTATGTTGGAGTATGTTGGGGTATGTTGGAGTATGTTGGGGTATGTTGGGGTATGTTGGAGTATGTTGGGGTATGTTGGAGTATGTTGGGGTATGTTGGAGTATGTTGGGGTATGTTGGGGTATGTTGGGGTATGTTGGGGTATGTTGGAGTATGTTGGGGTATGTTGGAGTATGTTGGAGTATGTATGTTGGGTATGTTGGAGTATGTTGGAGTATGTTGGGGTATGTTGGAGTATGTTGGGGTATGTTGGGGTATGTTGGGTATGTTGGGGTATGTTGGGGTATGTTGGAGTATGTTGGAGTATGTTGGGGTATGTTGGAGTATGTTGGGGTATGTTGGAGTATGTTGGCTGAATTAACACTTTCTGTTAGCAACAGTTTTCCTTCAATTTACTCTGTGAGAAGAGAACTGTGTCTGTCCCACGCAAATTCACTGCCCTCTCAGAAAACCCTCAAGGAAGCTTCTGTGACGTGCTAAAACAACCCAGAAGGCCATGGGTAGTGTGTCATGATGGAGGGGACCATGACAACATGGGCTTGTTGTGGGAGGGATGGTTCATATGGACTGGGATTAATGTTAATGTGGGATTAATTAATGTTGGGAGGATTTTCTGTCACCACCCCATTGCTACTACCCTCTGTTTATTATCTATGCATAGTCACCTTACCCCTGCATACATGTACAAATGACCTCGACTAACCTGTACCCCCGCACATTGACTCAGTACCTGTACCCCCGCACATTGACTCAGTACCTGTACCAACTGTATATAGACTCCACATTGACTCTGTACCGGTACCCCCTGTATATAGCCTCCACATTGACTCAGTACCTGTACCCCTGCACATTGACTCAGTACCTGTACCCCCGCACATTGACTCAGTACCTGTACCCTCGCACATTGACTCAGTACCTGTACCCCCGCACATTGACTCAGTACCTGTACCCCCGCACATTGACTCAGTACCTGTACCCTCGCACATTGACTCAGTACCTGTACCCCCGCACATTGACTCAGTACCTGTACCCCGCACATTGACTCAGTACCTGTACCCCCGCACATTGACTCAGTACCTGTACCCCCGCACATTGACTCAGTACCTGTACCCTCGCACATTGACTCAGTACCTGTACCCCCGCACATTGACTCAGTACCTGTACCCCGCACATTGACTCAGTACCTGTACCCTCGCATATTGACTCAGTACCTGTACCCCCGCACATTGACTCAGTACCTTTACCCCCGCACATTGACTCAGTACCTGTACCCCGCACATTGACTCAGTACCTGTACCCCCGCACATTGACTCAGTACCTGTACCCCTGCACATTGACTCAGTACCTGTACCCCCACACATTGACTCAGTACCCGTTCCCCTGCACATTGACTCAGTACCTGTACCCCGCACATTGACTCAGTACCTGTACCCCCGCACATTGACTCAGTACCCGTTCCCCCTGTATATAGCCTCCACATTGACTCAGTACCTGTACCCCCTGTATATAGCCTCCACATTGACTCAGTACCTGTACCCCCTGTATATAGCCTCCACATTGACTCAGTAACTGTACCCCCTGTATATAGCCTCCACATTGACTCAGTACCTGTACCCCCTGTATATAGCCTCCACATTGACTCAGTACCTGTACCCCCTGTATATAGCCTCCACATTGACTCAGTACCTGTACCCAGCTTATATAGCCTCCACATTGACTCAGTACCTGTACCCACCTTATATAGCCTCCACATTGACTCAGTACCTGTACCCCCTGTATATAGCCTCCACATTGACTCAGTACCTGTACCCCCTGTATATAGCCTCCACATTGACTCAGTACCTGTACCCATCTTATATAGCCTCCACATTGACTCAGTACCTGTACCCACCTTATATAGCCTCCACATTGACTCAGTACCTGTACCCACCTTATATAGCCTCCACATTGACTCAGTACCTGTACCCCCTGTATATAGTCTCCACATTGACTCAGTACCTGTTCCCCCTGTATATAGCCTCCACATTGACTCAGTACCTGTACCCCCACACATTGACTCAGTACCTGTACCCACCTTATATAGCCTCCACATTGACTCAGTACCTGTACCCACCTTATATAGCCTCCACATTGACTCAGTACCTGTACCCCCTGTATATAGCCTCCACATTGACTCAGTACCTGTACCCCCTGTATATAGCCTCCACATTGACTCAGTACCTGTACCCACCTTATATAGCCTCCACATTGACTCAGTACCTGTACCCCCTGTATATAGCCTCCACATTGACTCAGTACCTGTACCCCCTGTATATAGCCTCCACATTGACTCAGTACCTGTACCCACCTTATATAGCCTCCACATTGACTCAGTACCTGTACCCACCTTATATAGCCTCCACATTGACTCAGTACCTGTACCCCCACACATTGACTCAGTACCTGTACCCACCTTATATAGCCTCCACATTGACTCAGTACCTGTACCCACCTTATATAGCCTCCACATTGACTCAGTACCTGTACCCACCTTATATAGCCTCCACATTGACTCAGTACCTGTACCCCCTGTATATAGCCTCCACATTGACTCAGTACCTGTACCCCCTGTATATAGCCTCCACATTGACTCAGTACCTGTACCCACCTTATATAGCCTCCACATTGACTCAGTACCTGTACCCACCTTATATAGCCTCCACATTGACTCAGTACCTGTACCCCCTGTATATAGTCTCCACATTGACTCTGTAACGGTACCCCCTGTATATAGTCTCCACATTGACTCAGTACCTGTACCCCCTGTATATAGTCTCCACATTGACGCTGTACCGGTACCCCCTGTATATAGTCTCCACATTGACTCTGTACCGGTACCCCCTGTATATAGTCTCCACATTGACTCTGTACCTGTACCCACTGTATATAGTCTCCACATTGACTCTGTACCGGTACCCCCTGTATATAGTCTCCACATTGACTCTGTACCGGTACCCCCTGTATATAGTCTCCACATTGACTCTGTACCGGTACCCCCTGTATATAGTCTCCACATTGACTCTGTACCGGTACCCCCTGTATATAGTCTCCACATTGACTCTGTACCGGTACCCCCTGTATATAGTCTCCACATTGACTCAGTACCTGTACCCACTGTATATAGTCTCCACATTGACTCTGTACCAGTACCCCCTGTATATAGCCTCCACATTGACTCTGTACCAGTACCCCCTGTATATAGCCTCCACATTGACTCTGTACCAGTACCCCCTGTATATAGCCTCCACATTGACTCTGTACCGGTACCCCCTGTATATAGTCTCCACATTGACTCTGTACCGGTACCCCCTGTATATAGTCTCCACATTGACTCTGTACCGGTACCCCCTGTATATAGTCTCGACATTGACTCTGTACCGGTACCCCCTGTATATAGTCTCCACATTGACTCTGTACTGGTACACCCTGTATATAGCCTCCACATTGACTCTGTACTGGTACACCCTGTATATCGCCTCGTTATTGTTATTTTATTGTGTTACCTTTTTATTCTTTTTTTACTTTAGTTTATTTGGTAAATATTTTCTTAACTTTTCTTGAACTGCACTGAGAGTTAAGGGCTTGTAAGTAAGCATTTCACGGTAAGGTCTACACTATTCTACGCATGTGACAAATAAAGTTTGATTTGATTTGACTGACACACACACACGCACACGCACACACACACACACACTGTTGACCTGTTATTGTTTGTTCCTGCTAAGTATTTGTGACAGTAGTACTGGCAGCTTTAGGTAGGGCAGCCATAGTAACAGATGTAGCATTAGCTGAGGGAAAATAGTATTTCTCTTACCGAAGTCACTGCTACAGTAGTTGCTCTCAGCGGTTCCACTTCTTTTGCATTTCTGCTGGCACAGACCTACAGAGTACTTCAGAGCTGGGGAGACATAGAGGAGAAAAAGAGAACACAGTCCCTTAATTCACATTCGAGTGATGCTAGCAAGTAGGATTTGGGTTGATTTTA
The DNA here is from genome assembly GCF_021184085.1 of Oncorhynchus gorbuscha. Taxonomy (NCBI): domain Eukaryota; kingdom Metazoa; phylum Chordata; class Actinopteri; order Salmoniformes; family Salmonidae; genus Oncorhynchus; species Oncorhynchus gorbuscha. The sequence goes on from NW_025745107.1 coordinate 32,729, forward strand.
TTTCACCTCGAGACAATTCAGGGAATGCATTGAAATCAAACATAGGCTAATTAATTAGTATAAACACGTCCCATTGAAAACTGTAATTAACTTTGAATCCTACCAGTGGAGGCTCCCGAGAGGAGGACAGAGGAGGAAAGGGAGGACCATCTTAAATAGTGAAACATTTTGAGATGAATATATTTAACTGTAGTTTTAAGTCACCAAATAATTTATTAAAACACACTATTTTGCGATGAAGGTCTACAGTAGCCTTTAATTAACAGCAGTCTGTAAGGTAGCACCTTGGTGTCACCGGAGGACAGCTAGCTTCTGTCCTCCTCTGGGTACACTGACTTCAATACAAAATGTGTCAACGATGGTGGCTGTGTGTAGCGGTCATGATATGAAGGTTTGACTTGGAAAGTTTTTTTGCCTGTTCACAGACAGCTGATGTGTTGTGCACTGAAGTCCACAAGCGAAGGGAAAAGGTGAGATAGATGCGAGAAGGAATTATATATATATTCAACCAGCTGTTTGTATGTGGCTGCTATGAAAGTGAACTGTGTTTGCATGTGATCAAGGGTGTAATCATTGCCCCGATTCTGTTGAAAAACATTTCTTAAACGGAATGAAATGGGGATAAACATACCTGAATTCTTCCAATAGAAACTCTTGTTTGCAACTGTTGGACTAATGATTACACCTTAGATCAGCTAGATGCAGGCAAGAGTGTGCAAGTCAGTATTGAATGTGTCACTGTCTATTACCTTGATTACTCAAAATTCTCTCGACCTGTGTGCACCTACGTTGTAAACGTTCATTCATAGGCTAGGTTGCAGCAACCTCATGATGGGTATAGGGAAAATTACAGTATCATGTAGTAGCCTAAACCTATCAGTGTTACATTGAGCTGGGTGAATGGAATATGAATGACAGTCATCCAATATGCTGTAAGGTTCATTAAAAAATGTTAATCCTCCCTCATCTTAAAACGGCACCGACCACAACTGAATCCTACATAACAGATCACATTATTATTTTAAAACTTTATTAAGTTAAGAACAAATTCGTATTTACAATGACGGCCTTGCCTTGTTCAGGGACAGAAAGACAGATTTTGACCTTGTCAGCTTGGGGATTTGATCAAGCAACCTTTGGTTTAGTGGCCCAACGCTCTAACCATTTGGCTACCTGCTGCTCCACATAATATTACTATTCATAATATTCATAATAATAACACATTTAATTTGAAAAACACTTTTCTTACACCCAAGGAGCTAAAAATATGAATAATAATATTCATAAAAGCAATCCAATAATGATGTACTGTTCATGCTCAAAGTATAGGTGTGCTGCCCCAGCATGTAGCCTAGTGGTTAGAGCTATTGGACTCATAACCAAACATTTTGCTAGATCAAATCCCCAAGCTGACAAGGTAAAAATCTGTTGTTCTGCCCCTGAACAAGGCCATTGTCATATATAAGAATTTGTTCTTATGCCTTGTTCTTATGCCTTGTTCTTATGCCTTGTTCTTATGCCTTGTTCTTATGCCTTGTTCTTATGCCTTGTTCTTATGCCTTGCCTAGTTAAATAAAACAAAAATTGGTTGCTACCATCTGTTTGTTTTTTTACAATCAAAGCTACTATGGTAGTGGTATAGGGAAGACAAGAAAATGACTCTCCAACCACTGTCCAAATGTTGTTTTTACAATCAAAGCTACTATGGTAGTGGTATAGGGAAGACAAGAAAATGACTCTCCAACCACTGTCCAAATGTTGTTTTTACAATCAAAGCTACTATGGTAGTGGTATAGGGAAGACAAGAAAATGACTCTCCAACCACTGTCCAAATGTTGTTTTTACAATCAAAGCTACTATGGTAGTGGTATAGGGAAGACAAGAAAATGACTCTCCAGCCACTGTCCAAATGTTGTTTTTACAATCAAAGCTACTATGGTAGTGGTATAGGGAAGACAAGAAAATGACTCTCCAACCACTGTCCAAATGTTGTTTTTACAATCAAAGCTACTATGGTAGTGGTATAGGGAAGACAAGAAAATGACTCTCCAACCACTGTCCAAATGTTGTTTTTACAATCAAAGCTACTATGGTAGTGGTATAGGGAAGACAAGAAAATGACTCTCCAACCACTGTCCAAATGTTGTTTTTACAATCAAAGCTACTATGGTAGTGGTATAGGGAAGACAAGAAAATGACTCTCCAACCACTGTCCAAATGTTGTTTTTACAATCAAAGCTACTATGGTAGTGGTATAGGGAAGACAAGAAAA
>NW_025745107.1:37500-85504 GCF_021184085.1 Oncorhynchus gorbuscha
TCCTGGGCAACACACACTACCACAGTGGATTTGATCTGGGACCAGGCTAATACCACAGTAGATATGATCTGGGACCAGGCTAATACCACAGTAGGTCTGATCTGGGACCAGGCTAATACCACAGTGGATTTGATCTGGGACCAGGCTAATACCACAGTAGATATGATCTGGGACCAGGTTAATACCACAGTAGATATGATCTGGGACCAGGTTAATACCACAGTAGATATGATCTGGGACCAGGCTAATACCACAGTAGGTCTGATCTGGGACCAGGTTAATACCACAGTAGGTCTGATCTGGGACCAGGCTAATACCACAGTGGATTTGATCTGGGACCAGGCTAATACCACAGTAGATATGATCTGGGACCAGGTTAATACCACAGTGGATTTGATCTGGGACCAGGCTAATACCACAGTGGATTTGATCTGGGACCAGGTTAATACCACAGTGGATATGATCTGGGACCAGGTTAATACCACAGTAGATATGATCTGGGACCAGGTTAATACCACAGTGGATATGATCTGGGACCAGGTTAATACCACAGTAGATATGATCTGGGACCAGGCTAATACCATAGTGGATATGATCTGGGACCAGGTTAATACCACAGTAGCTATGATCTGGGACCAGGTTAATACCACAGTAGATATGATCTGGGACCAGGCTAATACCACAGTAGATATGATCTGGGACCAGGCTAATACCACAGTAGATATGATCTGGGACCAGGTTAATACCACAGTAGATATGATCTGGGACCAGGTTAATACCACAGTAGATATGATCTGGGACCAGGCTAATACCACAGTAGATATGATCTGGGACCAGGCTAATACCACAGTAGATATGATCTGGGACCAGGTTAATACCACAGTAGATATGATCTGGGACCAGGTTAATACCACAGTAGATATGATCTGGGACCAGGCTAATACCACAGTAGGTCTGATTTGGGACCAGGCTAATACCAAAGTAGGTCTGATCTGGGACCAGGTTAATACCACAGTAGGTCTGATTTGGGACCAGGCTAATACCACAGTAGGTCTGATCTGGGACCAGGCTAATACCACAGTAGATCTGATCTGGGACCAGGCTAATACCACAGTGGGTCTGATTTGGGACCAGGCTAATACCACTATAGATCTTATCTGGGACCAGGCTAATACCACAGTAGATCTGATCTGGGACCAGGCTAATACCACAGTAGATCTGATCTGGGACCAGGCTAATACCACAGTAGATCTGATCTGGGACCAGGCTAATACCACAGTAGATCTGCTCTAGAACAGCTCAAGGACACATGTAGCCTACATATCAATACATACACACAAGATATCTAGGTCAAATAGGGGAGAGGCGTTGTGCCGTGAGGTGTTGCTTTATCTGTTTTTTTAAAACCAGATTTGCTGTTTATTTGAGCAATATGATATTGTTAAGGGTTTCAGTGACTTCATTAGCTGTGGTTGCTGATGGGTATATGGTTGAATCATCAGCATACATGGACACCCATGCTTTGTTTAATGCCAGTGGCAGGTCATTGGTAAAAATAGAAAAGGGTAGAGGGCCTCGTGAGCTGCCCTGCGGGACACCACACATTACATGTTTGACATTAGAGAAGCTCCCATTAAATACAACCATTTGAGTTCTATTAGATAGATATCTCTGAATACACAATATGGCAGAGGTTGAAAAGCCATAACACATGTTTTTTTCAACAGCAGGTTATAGTCAATAATATCAAAGGCTGCACTGAAATCTAACAGTACAGGTCCTACAATCTTCTTATTATAAATTTCTCTATAAGCATGCTGAAAGTCTGTTGTTAATTTGTTTACAGAGAAATAGCATTGTATTTGGTCAAACACAATTTTTTTCCAACAGTTTGCCAAGAGCTGGCAGCAAGCTTATAGGTCTGCTGTTAGAACCAGTAAACGCCGCTTTACCAGATCTGACCTGGGACCAGGCTAATGCCACAGTAGAACTGACCTGGGACCAGGCTAATGCCACAGTAGATCTGACCTGGGACCAGGCTAATGCCACAGTAGATCTGACCTGGGACCAGGCTAATGCCACAGTAGATCTGACCTGGGACCAGGCTAATGCCACAGTAGAACTGACCTGGGACCAGGCTAATGCCACAGTAGATCTGACCTGGGACCAGGCTAATGCCACAGTAGAACTTCAAGCCACATGTGTGGGCTGAAGAAGATAATGATGATGAGGATTCTGAATTGGAATTCTGTAGTGCTAAAAGCTTTTTATATTGTAACAACAAGACTTTACTGTGATGGACAAGAGTAAATATATCTCCTGCGCTGGATTAAACAGAGGAAAGAGAGCTACCTACGTATGGGTCTGGTGGTAGCAGCTGGGGTGGTGGTGGTCAGTGGTACCGGGGTGGTGGGTAACTTCTTAGGTCTGAACTTGTAGTGGCCGATGAACCCATCTGCAGTCAAACTGAGGTCTGAGAGGAACTGGATCAGGAGCTGGTTACCTTCAGAGAATACTGGACTGAAGGGGGAGAGAGAGGAGAGAGAGAGAGAGAGAGAGAGAGAGAGAGAGAGAGAGAGAGAGAGAGAGAGAGAGAGAGAGATCACATAGGCTAATGAATACATTGTGCATAGGTTTATCAGTAAAATCAGGCATTTGTAGGTTTATAATCTATCCTGTTTTCCATCTATCCTGATTGGCTAGTCAGTTTTACACCCACCTACATGGGAATACTACCTCAATTACCTCAACGACCTCATACCCCTGCACATTGACTCAGTACTAGTACTCCTTGTATATAGTCTCATTACTACCTGGTACCCCTGCACATTGACTCAGTACTAGTACTCCTTGTATATAGTCTCATTACTACCTGGTACCCCTGCACATTGACTCAGTACTAGTACTCCTTGTATATAGTCTCATTACTACCTGGTACCCCTGCACATTGACTCAGTACTAGTACTCCTTGTATATAGTCTCATTACAACCTGATACCCCTGCACATTGACTCAGTACTGGTACACCTTGTATATAGTCCCATTACTACCTGGTACCCCTGCACATTGACTCAGTACTGGTACACCTTGTATATAGTCCCATTACTACCTGGTACCCCTGCACATTGACTCAGTACTGGTACACCTTGTATATAGTCTCATTACTACCTGGTACCCCTGCACATTGACTCAGTACTGGTACACCTTGTATATAGTCTCATTACTACCTGGTACCCCTGCACATTGACTCAGTACTGGTACTCCTTCTATATATCAAGATCAAAACGATAAGCGGTAGCTACATTAGCAAGATAAATGCATAGTATAAACAGTTGTGTGACGTACGCTGGGGGGCTATCGCCACAGTACTTCCCGATCCTCTTGGCATCGTTGACCTCTGCCCCGTTGAAAATGGCCACGTAGTCGTAGCGACAGTAGTTGTCTCTTTCCACATCGAACTTCTCAAACTTCACCTCAATGATCTGTGTTAGTGGACAGGTTACATAGAACCAAGGTTACATAGAACCCATGTTACATAGAACACGGGTTACATAGAACACGGGTTATATAGAACACGGGTTACATAGAACCCATGTTACATAGAACCCAGATTACATAGAACACGGGTTACATAGAACCCAGGTTACATAGAACACAGGTTACATAGAACACGGGTTACATAGAACCCATATTACATAGAACCCGGGTTACATAGAACACAGGTTACATAGAACACAGGTTACATAGAACACAGGTTATATAGAACACAGGTTACATAGAACCCAGGTTACATAGAACACAGGTTACATAGAACAGAGGTTATATAGAACCCAGGTTACATAGAACACGGGTTACATAGAACACGGGTTACATAGAACACGGGTTATATAGAACACAGGTTACATAGAACACGGGTTATATAGAACACAGGTTACATAGAACACAGGTTACATAGAACCCAGGTTACATAGAACACAGGTTATATAGAACACAGGTTACATAGAACCCAGGTTACATAGAACCCATGTTACATAGAACCCAGGTTACATAGAACCCAGGTTACATAGAACACGGGTTATATAGAACACAGGTTACATAGAACACAGGTTACATAGAACACAGGTTACATAGAACACGGGTTATATAGAACACAGGTTACATAGAACACATGTTACATAGAACCCAGGTTACATAGAACCCAGGTTACATAGAACACGGGTTACATAGAACCCAGGTTACATAGAACCCATGTTACATAGAACACAGGTTACATAGAACCCATGTTACATAGAACACAGGTTACATAGAACACAGGTTACAGGTTACATAGAACACAGGTTACATAGAACACTGGTTACATAGAACACATGTTACATAGAACACAGGTTACATAGAACACAGGTTACATAGAACCCAGGTTACATAGAACCCAGGTTACATAGAACACGGGTTACATAGAACACAGGTTACATAGAACCCAGGTTACATAGAACCCAGGTTACATAGAACACAGGTTACATAGAACCCAGGTTACATAGAACCCAGGTTACATAGAACACGGGTTACATAGAACACGGGTTACATAGAACCCAGGTTACATAGAACACATTACTTTCATCCGACATTCTAGAGGTGTATTACACTGTGCAGCACTAAACATGTGAAAACCTCAAACGATCTCAATCCCTCTCAATGGTGTCATTCGTCAAGTTGAACTGTGAGTAGTAGTAGTATTTGTTAGGATCCCCAATTAACTACTGCTGAGGCATCTGGTAGTAACACTCACCTGGTTCTTAGGAGCCACTATGTGCCATGAGCAGGTGACCCCAGCGGGGTAGTCCTTCTCAGGCCAGTTAGGGGTTTTAATTGACCCCAACGGTTTATCCAGATGACCTCCACAGTACTGGTCCCCTGATGGGTGCAAAGTCAAACCACAATGTTTAGTTATAGTCCCTGGCAGATAGTACTGCTTCACATGCTGTTACTTTAAAGAACTACTGAACATCGTTCTTTATTGTGCAAAATATCTCTTCCTCTTTAACGTCAAAGGACGGAATGTTGTGCATGAAATAATTCTATAATGAGACCTAGAATGTTCTAATCAGTAGGCTAACTCTCATCTCATGCTTCCTTTGTGATTTACGAGTAACTAAAAAAGACAGTTGTCTGTCTCTATGCCTTGGTCCCCTGCTGGAATGTGTTGTTAACAGGAAGTCTACCCGCTAGGCAAGCCATCACACATCGGAGAGAGAACACGTCAGCCTACCACACAAGCTGCTTTGGACTGGCAAAAGATCTGTGGATCTTTTTTTTTAAAAACACAGTTGGATCTCCTGTAACATGCAGCTTAGTGACTAACAGTGTTTCCACTACAGCTGAGCTCCCATACTCACTCATGGCTGGCAGACGACGGCGAGTGCAATTTGTCTGAGTAACTAAAATAGCCATTGAACCAATGGAAGAGGGCTGTGTGGTGCTTTTCAGTTTTAACTACTCCCAGGAACGGGGAGACAGACAGAGCAACCACAGTCCATCTGCTCCAGCGTCAGGTGTGTGAAGAACACCAGTCTATCTAAACTGACAGACCCAGAGACATTCTAGCTGTCAGCTACTGTAGGAGGTACGGAGACAAGAGAGAAGGTATACAACCAACCATTAAAATTCCACAAACTAATTCAGGGAGACGTCACCTGGTGAGAAGAGGACAGGACGGCGCTGACCCGTCTGCCTCTAGAGCTCTCCTCCGGGATAAACAAGCCGTGACAAATTCCTCGTCCTACTGTGAAATGTGTCGAGACGTTCCTGTTTTTCATTCACCTCGTCCTCGAGCAAGCTTTAAGTCAATAGGTCTCGTCTTAAACTACATAAGAAGTCTGAACTTTATCTTACCAAGTTCCACTGTTCCTTCCACTCACCTGCTATCCGTTGGGAGTGATTTATCAAGCTACAACTGCCTTTTTCGTTCTCAGATGTAAACAATTCCCCTCTCAGATATCTCCATCTGGGTATTGTATCATTACTAGGGGCAGCTAGAGGAGGTTAAGAGGCACGTTAATTAGCTTGTTAAAATGTGACCTTTGGCCCTAAACACACAAACACTCACTGACATCGGATGTCTTTACGATGTGTCACGATGTGTCAGAGAAGAGTCACGGCGAGGACTCAGCGTCTAAGGCTCCGCTGAACATGCTTGGGTAGAGGCTGGATACAGGTGACTACAGTGTTCCCTACACACTACCCCGAGGGCTACAACAGCTTAGAGATGGCACAGCCCCTCTTCAACCCACACAGTGGTTCCTGGCCCGGGAGGTAGCCTAGACAACCGGTGAGAATCTTAAATCTCAAGTTTAAATAGATCAAATCAAATTTATTTATATAGCCCTTCGTACATCAGCTGATATCTCAAAGTGCTGTACAGAAACCCAGCCTAAAGCCCCAAACAGCAAGCAATGCAGGTGTAGAAGCACGAATAGACTCCCCTATAGCATTCTAGATCTGTCTCCTGCCACTGTGCGCTTGAGTAAGACACGTAAAACCCTTAAAAACTAGTATGGTATTATTCTATTCTTCGTCTATATTCTATTCTGCTTACCTCTCTCGTGCGGCTCGGCAGCCGAGTACACCGCCAGGAAGCCACTCCCAGCCGTGTTGGCATCAGACACCATCTGAATTAGCATCTTGTTGCCGGTGGAGACCAAGGCGCCTGGCCTGAAGGTCCCACAGAAGCGGCCCAGCCTCTGGCCACTCGCATGGCCGCTGTACACATCTACGTAGTCATAGCGACACAGGTTGTCACTCTCCAGGTCAATGAAGCGGAAGGACAGGACCACCACTTTACCCTCAGGGACCTGAGACAACATACAATCACATACAGTATACAGTACAATCTATACAATCACATTCAGTATACAGTACAATCTATACAATCACATTCAGTATACAGTACAATCTATACAATCACATTCAGTATACAGTACAATCTATACAATCACATACAGTATACAGTACAATTTATACAATCACATTCAGTATACAGTACAATCTATACAATCACATTCAGTATACAGTACAATCTATACAATCACATACAGTATACAGTACAATTTATACAATCACATTCAGTATACAGTACAATCTATACAATCACATACAGTATACAGTACAATCTATACAATCACATACAGTATACAGTACAATCTATACAACCACATTCAGTATACAGTACAATCTATACAATCACATACAGTATACAGTACAATCTATACAATCACATTCAGTATACAGTACAATCTATACAATCACATTCAGTATACAGTACAATCTATACAATCACATTCAGTATACAGTACAATCTATACAATCACATTCAGTATACAGTACAATCTATACAATCACATACAGTATACAGTACAATTTATACAATCACATTCAGTATACAGTACAATCTATACAATCACATACAGTATACAGTACAATCTATACAATCACATACAGTATACAGTACAATCTATACAACCACATTCAGTATACAGTACAATCTATACAATCACATACAGTATACAGTACAATCTATACAATCACATTCAGTATACAGTACAATCTATACAATCACATACAGTATACAGTACAATTTATACAATCACATTCAGTATACAGTACAATCTATACAATCACATACAGTATACAGTACAATCTATACAATCACATACAGTATACAGTACAATCTATACAATCACATTCAGTATACAGTACAATCTATACAATCACATACAGTATACAGTACAATCTATTCAATATACAGTACAATTTATACAATCACATTCAGTATACAGTACAATTTATACAATCACATTCAGTATACAGTACAATCTATACAATCACATACAGTATACAGTACAATCTATACAATCACATACAGTATACAGTACAATCTATTCAATATACAGTACAATTTATACAATCACATTCAGTATACAGTACAATCTATACAATCACATACAGTATACAGTACAATCTATACAATCACATTCAGTATACAGTACAATCTTACAATATACAGTATAATACAATCTATTCAATATACAGTACAATTTATACAATCACATACAGTATACAGTACAATCTATACAATCACATACAGTATACAGTACAATCTATTCAATATACATAACAATTTATACAATCACATTCAGTATACAGTACAATTTATACAATCACATTCAGTATACAGTACAATCTATACAATCACATTCAGTATACAGTACAATCTATACAATCACATACAGTATACAGTACAATCTATACAATCACATACAGTATACAGTACAATCTATTCAATATACATAACAATTTATACAATCACATTCAGTATACAGTACAATTTATACAATCACATTCAGTATACAGTACAATCTATACAATCACATTCAGTATACAGTACAATCTATACAATCACATACAGTATACAGTACAATCTATACAATCACATTCAGTATACAGTACAATCTATACAATCACATACAGTATACAGTACAATCTATACAATCACATACAGTATACAGTACAATCTATTCAATATAAAGTACAATTTATACAATCACATTCAGTATACAGTACAATTTATACAATCACATTCAGTATACAGTACAATCTATACAATCACATACAGTATACAGTACAATCTATACAATCACATACAGTATACAGTACAATCTATTCAATATACATAACAATTTATACAATCACATTCAGTATACAGTACAATTTATACAATCACATTCAGTATACAGTACAATCTATACAATCACATACAGTATACAGTACAATCTATTCAATATACAGTAGAATCTATACAATCACATACAGTATACAGTAGAATCTATGCAATCACATACAGTATACAGTAGAATCTATACAATCACATACAGTATACAGTAGAATCTATACAATCACATACAGTATACAGTACAATTTATACAATCACATTCAGTATACAGTACAATCTATACAATCACATACAGTATACAGTACAATCTATTCAATATACAGTAGAATCTATACAATCACATACAGTATACAGTATAATCTATACAATCACATACAGTATACAGTAGAATCTATACAATCACATAAGGGGCCTATCTGACAACTCAATATGATAGGAAACAGATCTTCCTCTGATATGCAATGAATTAACCTATATGAAACTCTTCCCCTTTTAAAAACACCAAACTGCAATCAACAGTCCAATCATTCAAAGTCTAAATCTGGCAGGGATACACATGTTATTAACAAGTAAGAAACATACCGTTTTTCTTTAATTACAGGACTTTGCTGTTGTTGGTGATTATGTCCTTGGTTTACCATTCATTCCAGCCATGTGACCAGACTGCATGTTGAAAATACCAAGCAGGCAGCTCAACGTGCCTGAGGGGGTGCTGTAGCCACTAGCCAAATACCAGACTACCAATTACACAGTTAAGATTTGTGGATTGGTATACCATTGAAGTGTATTACAAGAATCATTTTAGTTCACTGATAATTGCTTCTCGTTCTGTCTGACATGGCGCTGGGAAAGTAATAGCCTTCAGTAGCTAATTAGGAACACACTAAGTTGATAACTGTTAAACAAGAATCATGTATTCACAGTAGGCTACAAGTATGCTTGGCTCACCGTGATTCTCCAAACACATTTGGTATTTGGGGGATACACCCCTGGATAACCCAGGCTCCCAACGACCCCAGAATCCTCCGTTATATTGCCTCCGCATGTAAACGTTGGTCTGGAAACATGAGAAAAAATATGTGTGACAACTTCTCATTCTAATACAAATGTCTTATCAGGGAATCTTTGAAAGGAGAAAAAAAACCTAGGCGTAAAGGTGTTGTTGGTGTTTATTATGGGATTTTCTCGGCAATGCGCCTGTGTGCGTCCTTATGCCTACAGCGCACACTGCAGATTCCTCCAAAAGAATAACTCCCGGGTGGTGATGATGATAAATGATGATGATGATTGATGCGGTTCCTTCAGCATTGTGCTGTAGACTAACGTATCATTGACAACTCGTGATAAGGCTTTGTACAGTAGGCTAGTGCTACACAGTTGTATTTCCTGACCAATAGCTTAACACAGAGCCCAAAAGAACTAGAGATTGTTAGATTAAAGTGAAGGGAAAATGTAACCTACCTCCGTCGTGACCCCAGTAGAGACTGCGCGCTGACCTCTGTCAAAGACAGGACACCCCAAGCGCAAACAATACTGCATATTCTCCACATTGTCGGGTGAACGGACCAGGCACCAGTTCGCCTGTTTTCGCTCCGTGGCATGAATGACATTCAGTGGCTCGAGCGGCGGGGAAAAGTACCCAGGGAAGTTCGTGGAGGGAGTTTCGCAGGCTGCAAGCTGGAACACAGACTGAATATAACAATTGTTCTGGTGGTAGGAGGGAGCAATCGGCAGGCAGCTGCCTTTTTCCAAAACCTGGGATCAAAGACGCACTGGAAGTATTGGGGTGGGAGGAGTATGGGAGAATGGAACTCTTGCTTTAATTTAATACCACACCTGGTATAATAACTTTACCTTCGATAGAATAATGTGAATATCCTTAGTGAAAGATTTGTCCAGGGAACAGAGTTCCACATGAACAAAATGTATGCACTTTGAAAATAGACTGTTTCTATGTGTTCTTCAGAATAACATGCGTTTAAACAAAAGTGAATAATTGAATACATCAATGCAAAATATGCCTAAACAACTAAAATAGTCTATAAGTATTTTTAATGTATTTTTTAGATAAGACTCTTACAGTAGGCTTTTTACACATGTTGTTATGTTAGAGCCTCATTTGAAAGTGGATTAAATGTTTTTTCCCCTCATCAATTTGACAAAGTAAAACAAATTTTAGAACATGTTGCTAAATTATTCAAATGAAAAACTGGAATATCACATTTACCCAAGTATTCAGACCCTTAACTCAGTACTTTGTTGAAAACCTTTGGCAGCGATTACAGCCTCAAGTCTTCTTGGGTATGATGCTACATGCTTGGCACTCCTGTATTTGGCTAGTTTCTCCCATTTTTCTCTGCAGATCCTCTCAAGCTCTGTCAGGTTGGATGGGGAGTGTCGTTGCACAGCTATTTTCAGGTCTCTCCAGAGATATTTATTCGGTTTCAAGCCCTGTCTCTGGTTGGGCCACTCAAGGACATTGAAAGACTTGTCCTGAAGCCACTCCTGCGTTGTCTTGGCTGTGTGCTTAGGGTCGTTGTCCTGATGGAAGGTGAACCTTGACCCCAATCTGAGGTCCTGAGCGCTCTGGAGCAGGTTATTACTTTGCTCCATTAATTTTTCCCTCGATCCTGACTAGTCTCCCAGTCCCTCCCCACAGCATGACGCTCCCACCAGTATGCAAACTCCAAGCGGGCTGTCATGTGCCTTTACTGAGGAGTGGCTTCAGTCTGTCCACTCTACCATAGAGGCCTGATTGGTGGAGTGCTGCAGAGATGGTTGTCCTTCTGGTAGGTTCTCCCATCTCCACAGAGGAACTCTGGAGCTCTGTCAGAGTGACCATTGGGTTCTTGGTCACCTCCCTGACAAACGCCCTTCTCCTTCAATTGCTCAATTTGGCTGGGAGGCAAGCACTAGGAAGAGTCTTGGTGGTTCCAAACTTCTTCCATTTAAGAATGCCGAAGGCCACTGTGTTCTTGAGAACCTTCAATGCTGCAGACATTTTTTGGTACCCTTCCCCAGGAGCTAGGAGCTCTACGGACAATTCCTTTGACCTCATGGCTTGGTTTTTGCTCTGACATGCACTGTCAACTGTGGGAACTTATATAGACAGGTGTGTGCCTTTCCAAATCATGTCCAGTCAATTGAATTTTCAACAGTTGCACACGAATCAAGTTGTAGAAACATCTCAAGGATGATCAATGGAATCAGGATGTACCTGAGCTCCATTTTGAGTCTCATAGCACAGGGTCTGAATACTTGTGTAAATAAGGTATTTCTGTTTTATAATTTTAATACATTTGTGCAAAAAAAATTAAAACCTGTTTTTGAATTGTGATTATGGGGGGTGTGTGTAGATTTTTTATTTAAAAAGAATCCATTTTAGAATAAGTCTGTAGTGGAATAAAATGTGGGAAAAGTGAAGGAGTCTGAACACTTTCTGAATGCCCTGTATGTTACAGTATTTACAGTACATATTACAAAATGTGCCCTTATGCACCATACGAACATTACACCATATGTATCCTCTATACCAGAGGAAGGTCCTAAAAAAGCATCTCAAAATTGAAGGCCCAAAAAAGCCTCTAAAAAATTGAAGGCCCTAAAAATTGCCAGAATCCACCCAAGTCTTTGTCTGTTCTCTCTGCTACCGCATGGCAAGCGGTACCAGAGCATCAATTCTGGGACCAAAATGCTCCTGATGCCATAAATAAGACTGCTGAATAGTTATTAATCAAATGGGTACCTGGACTTTCTGCTTTCACCCTACCTACATGTAAAATATATATATAATATATGTACATATTACCTCATTCAATCATCCCAACTACACTACATGACCAAAAGTATGTGGACACCTGCTCGTCAAACATCTCATTCCAAATTCATTAATATGGAGTCGTTCCCCCCCTTGGCTACTATAACAGCCTCCTCTCTTCTGGAAAGGCTTTCCACTAGATGTTGCAACATTGCTGCAGGGACTTGATTCCATTCAGCCACAAGAGCCCTAGTGTGGTCGGGCACTGATGTTGGGCGATTAGGCCTGGCTCGCAGTCGGTGTTCATATTCATCCCAAAGGTGTTTGATGGGTTTGAGATCAGGGCTCTGTGCAGGCCAGTCAAGTTGTTCCACACCAATCTCGACAAACCATTTCTGTATGGACCTCGGGGGCATTGTCATGCTGAAACAGGAAAGGGCCTTACCCAAACTGTTGCCACAAAGTTGGAAGCACAGAATCGTCTAGAATGTTATTGTATGCCGTAGCGTTAAGCTTTCCCTTCACTGGAAGTAAGGGGCCTAGCCCAAACCATGAAAAATAGCCCCAGACCATTATTCCTCCACCAAATTTTACAGTTGGCACAATGCATTGGGACAGGTAGCGTTTTCCTGGCATCCACCAAATCTACATTTGTCTGCTGGACTGCCAGAATGTGAAGCGTGATTCATCACTCCAGAGAAAGAGTTTCCACTGCTCCAGAGTCCAATGGCGGCGAGGTTTATGCCACACCATCCGGCGCTTGTCATTGCACATGGTGATCTTAGGCTTGTATGCGGCTGCTCGGCCATGGAAATCCATTTCATGAATCTCCCAGCAAACACAGTTGCTTCCAGAGGCAGTTTGGAACTCAGTAGTGGGTGTTGCAACCGAGGACAGACCATTTTTACATGCTACGTTTTACAGCACTCGGCGGCCCCGTTCTATGAGCTTGTGCGGCCTACCACTTCACAGCTGAGCCGTTGTTTCTCCTAGATGTTTCCAATTCACAATAACATAATTTACAGTTGACCGGGGCAGCTCTAGCAGGACAGAAAGCTGATGAACTGACGTGTTGGAAAGGTGGCATCCTATGAACGTCACTGAGCCCTTCAGTAAGGCCTTTCTACTGTCAATGTTTGTCTATGGAGATTGCATGGCCGTGCGCTCGATGTATATATCTGTCAGCAACGGTTGTGGCTGGAATAGCCGAATCCATATCCCAGGTACTCCTCATATATAGACTGTATACCAGTGGTGTAAAGTACTTAAGCTCAAATACTTTAAAGTACTATTTAAGTAGTTTTGGGGGGTATCTGTACAATACTTTACTATTTATTTTTTTGCCAAATTTTACTTCACTACATTCCTAAAGAAAATAATGTACTTTTTACTCCATAGATTTTCCTTGACACCCAAAAGTATTCAATACATTTGTGGTGTATTTCCCAGTTCATGGACACTCTTACTGACAGTTATGGCTGCGTTGTGTGATTTATTGTTGTCTCTACCTTCTTGCCCTTTGTGCTGTTGTCTGTGCCCAATAATGTTTGTACCATGATTTGTGCTACAACCATGTTGTGTTGCTGCAATGTTGTTTTTATGTTGTGTTGCTACCAGTATGCTGTTCCTACATGCTTCAAGAGGGCCACCATTGTTCCTGCTCCCAAGAAAGCTAAGGTAACTGAGCTAAACAACTACCGCCCCGTAGCACTCACTTCCGTCATCATGAAGTGCTTTGAGAGACTAGTCAAGGACCATATCACCTCCACCCTACCTGACACCCTAGACCCACTCCAATTTGCTTACCGCCCAAATAGGTCCACAGACGATGCAATCTCAACCACACTGCACACTGCCCTAACCCACCTGGACAAGAGGAATACCTATGTGAGAATGCTGTTCATCGACTACAGCTCAGCATTCAACACCATAGTACCCTCCAAGCTCGTCATCAAGCTCGAGACCCTGGGTCTCGACCCCGCCCTGTGCAACTGGGTACTGAACTTCCTGACGGGCCGCCCCCAGGTGTTGAGGGTAGGCAACAACATCTCCTCCCCGCTGATCCTCAACATGGGGGCCCCACAAGGGTGCGTTCTGAGCTCTCTCCTGTACTCCCTGTTCACCCACGACTGCGTGGCCACGCACGCCTCCAACTCAATCATCAAGTTTGCGGACGACACAACAGTGGTAGGCTTGATTACCAACAACGACGAGACGGCCTACAGGGAGGAGGTGAGGGCCCTCGGAGTGTGGTGTCAGGAAAATAACCTCACACTCAACGTCAACAAAACTAAGGAGATGATTGTGGACTTCAGGAAACAGCAGAGGGAACACCCCCTTATCCATATCGATGGAACAGTAGTGGAGAGGGTAGCAAGTTTTAAGTTCCTCGGCATACACATCACAGACAAACTGAATTGGTCCACTCACACTGACAGCGTTGTGAAGAAGGCGCAGCAGCGCCTCTTCAACCTCAGGAGGCTGAAGAAATTTGGCTTGTCACCAAAAGCACTCACAAACTTCTACAGATGCACAATCGAGAGCATCCTGGCGGGCTGTATCACCGCCTGGTACGGCAACTGCTCCGCCCTCAACCGTAAGGCTCTCCAGAGGGTAGTGAGGTCTGCACAACGCATCACCGGGGGCAAACTACCTGCCCTCCAGGACACCTACACCACCCGATGTTACAGGAAGGCCATAAAGATCATCAAGGACATCAACCACCCGAACCACTGCCTGTTCACCCCGCTATCATCCAGAAGGCGAGGTCAGTACAGGTGCATCAAAGCTGGGACCGAGAGACTGAAAAACAGCTTCTATCTCAAGGCCATCAGACTGTTAAACAGCCACCACTAACATTGAGTGGCTGCTGCCAACACACTGTCATTGACACTGACCCAACTCCAGCCACTTTAATAATGGGAATTGATGGGAAATGATGTAAATATATCACTAGCCACTTTAAACAATGCTACCTCATATAATGTTACTTACCCTACATTATTAATCTCATATGCATACGTATATACTGTACTCTACATCATCGACTGCATCCTTATGTAATACATGTATCACTAGCCACTTTAACTATGCCACTTTGTTTACTTTGTCTACACACTCATCTCATATGTATATACTGTACTCGATACCATCTACTGTATGCTGCTCTGTACCATCACTCATTCATATATCCTTATGTACATATTCTTTATCCCCTTACACTGTGTATAAGACAGTAGTTTTGGAATTGTTAGTTAGATTACTTGTTGGTTATCACTGCATTGTCGGAACTAGAAGCACAAGCATTTCGCTACACTCGCATTAACATCTGCTAACCATGTGTATGTGACAAATAAAATTTGATTTGATTTGATTTGATGCTGTGTTGTGTTACTACCACGTTGTTGTCATGTTGTGTTGCTACCATGCTGTGTTGTCATGTGTTGCTGCCTTGCTATGTTGTTGGCTTCGGTCTCTCTTTATGTAGTGTTGTGTTTTGGTAGGCCGTCATAGTAAATAAGAATTTGTTCTTAACTGACTTGCCTAGTTAAATAAAGGTTAAATAAAAATAAATAAAAGAAGCATTTTGACAGGAAAATGGTCCAATTCACACACTTATCAAGTGAACATCCCTGGTCATCCCTACTCCTTCTGATCTGTTATTGTTTTTTTAAACCTGACGTTAACCCTAACCCTAAACCTAACCTTAACCCTAAACCTAACATTAACCCTAACCCTAACCCTAACCTTAACCCTAAACCTAACCCTAAAATGAACCCTAGCTCCTAACCCTAAAACGAACCCTAGCTCCTAACCCTAAAACGAACCCCAATCTTTAATGTAATTCTAACTCTAATTCTCACAACACTAAACCCCTAGATAAAAGTTGGTCAAATTTGAGATATTTTAACACGTACACACGCACACACACAGAGAGGTTTGACTATAAATGGCTCCATCTGGTGTAGCAAATGAAGCATCGCTTCTCAAATACACGTTTTCAGGTTGTCTGAATGTGTGATTTTGGCTTGAAAAGCCATCAGGTCGTCAATAGACAAGTTGAGTAATGCAATTTAAACCGTGATGAATAAAATACTGAGCTATCATACTTGAGTAAAAGTAAAGATACCTTAATAGAAAATTACTAAAGTAAAGGTGAAGGTCACCAAGTAAAATACTACTTGAGTAAAAGTCTAAAAGTATTGGGTTTTAAATATACGTAAGTATCAAAAGTAATTGTAATTGCTAAAATATACTTAAGTACTTTACACCACTGCATTTAAATATGGAGTAGGCACAAACCCTACAAAAAATAAACAACGACTGTGATTTACAGTTGGATGATTAATTAACAGTTCTAGTTGTTGTTGTTTTTTTTTATCATCCAGAAGCGTATTATTGCAAGGCCACCATTTAGGTAGTAGGCCATTCAAACCACAACAAAGCCATGCAACCAGTCATCGATATTTCTTTATTCGACTATTTTGGACTAGGGGTTAAAAAAAAAAAAAAAAAACGTATCCCAAAATCGGTAATTGATTTAGCGTCGACCAAGATGGCGGACCGAACGCCAGGTGCTTCGCAGAAATCTAGCGCAAAGGTGAATTTATTAATCGACATTTACTTGATGCATTGGCAATTAAACTCTATACGAACGGTCTATTGTAGTTTGTGTGGTTATAAACGTCGTGCAGTTATTGCCATACGTGTTCTTAATTGTAAAGGGCGTTTGTGTACGAAACGACCACTTAGCTAATTAACGCTAGCTAGCTAGCTACTGTAAGGGCCTGATACACCGGTATTTTCCTGTTTTCAAACATTGGACTGATTTCGCCATGTGTTTATCGAGTTAGCTGATTACTATTATAGCATTTGGCTCCATTTAGCTAGTTGCTGTGAGTTGGTGCTTGTTTTTGGTTGTTGCACCAGCGTGGATAATAAATAAATACTGGCTAGCTAACAATAGCCTCCACTAGTCCTTTGCCGTTTTGAGGCTGTAGCTGGTGGACAAAAAATCATTGGCCTCCTGACAGGCTGTGATAACTACCTTAGTTAGCTAAGCTACTGACAAACTCAACATTTCGATCATTCCAATTCAACAACACTTCAATACTATCCACAGTATTAGGAAATAGCCAGTTGGCTATTAGCTAGCTAGCAACAACCTGTCATTTCACCAGTTAGCATACTGTAAGCTGGCTGTTTCACAACTGTGTCTGTCAGGTCAGCGTGCAACCTCAAGGAAAATGCACAAATGAGTCTCTTAACTGTTATTGTAACGAGACATGTGAGTTCATTCAATTCTCTAGCTATCGATGTTGTCTTTATTTACATTTGTAGGCGCTACTAGAGAGCAAGTTGAAATCCTTCAGCATTGGCAAAACGGTCGTGCCCAAGAGGACCCTAAGCAAGAAGGAACAAGAGGAAATAAAAAAAAAGGTAAATATAAGTGTCAAAAATGTATTTCATGTTACAAGTTACAAGTTGTGGCCCAAACAAGGGATCAAATTGAAATCTGGATATTGCCCTCGTGTTTTTTTGGCAACATCCTAATGCACCTTGCATTTTTGATCATTCCAATGTGGATTCCTGTAGCCTGTTTGTTTTAAATTAGATTGTTGAATCAGTGTCGTGTATATTAGTGAAAATGGTAGCAAACGTTTTTGCAGCAGAAAGTACAATAAGTATTTATTACTGGACAAGTGCTCTGGTATTGTGAGATGGTATTGTTGTGAGAGATGTTGATGGTCTGGTCCTTGGCAGGAGGATGAGCGGGCAGCTGCAGAGATCTATGAAGAGTTCCTGGCTGCGTTCGAGGGAGGAGAGGGCAAGGTCAAGGCCTTTGTCCGGGGAGGCATTGCTAATGCAACTAAAGGTAAGTAGGACCAACTCAAACTGCACAAAACTATCAGGGATATTTTTTTAGCTAAATATTAAATGTGTAGATACAGTTGATGTCAGAAGTTTACATACACCTCAGCTAAATACATTTAAACTCAGATTTTCACAATTCCTGACATTTAATCCCAGTAAAAATTCACTGTTTTAAGTCAGTTAGAATCACCACTTTATTTTAAGAATGTGAAATGTCAGAATAATAGTAGAGAGAATGATTTATTTCTGCTTTTATTTCATTAATCACATTCCCAGTGGGTCAGAAGTTTACATACCCTCAATTAGTATTTGGTAGCATTGCCTTTAAATTGTTTAACTACGGTCAAACGTTTTGGGTTACCTTCCACAAGCTTCCCACAATAAGTTTGGTGAATTTTTTTCCTTGCTCACACAAGCTTTTTCAGTTCTGCCCACACATTTTCTGTACGATTGAGGTCAGGGCTTTGTGATGGCCACTCAAATACCTTGACTTTGTTGTCCTTAAGCCAGTTTGCCACAACTTTGGAAGTATGCTTGGGGTCATTGTCCATTTGAAAGATCCATTTGCAAGAAATCCTTACTGATGTCTTGAAATGTTGATTCAATATTCAATAATTATTTGTCCTCATGATGCCATTTCATTTGTGAAATTCACCAGTCCCTCCTGCAGCAAAGCACCCCCACAACATGATGCTGCCACCCCTGTGCTTCACGGTTGGGATGGTGTTCTTCAGCTTGCAAGCATCCCCCTTTTCCCTCCAAACATAATGATGGTCATTATGGCCAAACAGTTCTATTTTTGTTTCATCAGACCAGAGGACATTTCTCCAAAAAGTACAATCTTTGTCCCCATGTGCAGTTGCAAACCGTAGTCTGGCTTTTTTATGGCGCTTTTGGAGCAGTGGCTTCTTCCTTGCTGAGCGGCCTTTCAGGTTATGTTGATATATGACTTGTTTTACTGTGGATATAGATACGTTTGTCTTCACAAGGTCCTTTGCTGTTGTTCTGTGATTGATTTGCACTTTTCGCATCCAAAGTACGTTCATCTCTAGGAGACAGAACGCTTCTCCTTCCTGAGTGGTATGACGGCTGCGTGGTCCCATGGTGTTTATACTTGCGTGCGTGCTATTGTTTGTACAGATGAACGTGCTACCTTCAGGGGTTTGGAAATTGCTCCCAATGATGAAGCAGACTTGTGAAGGTTTACAAAAAAATTCTGCGGTCTTGGCTGATTTCTTTTGATTTTCCCATGATGTCAAGCAAAGAGGCACTGAGTTTGAAGGTAGGCCTTGAAATACATCCACAAGTACAACTCCAATTGACTCAAATTATGTCAATTAACCAATTCGAAGCTTCTCAAGCCATGACATAATTTTCTGGAATTTTCCAAGCTTTTTAAAGGCACAGTCAACTTAGTGTATCTAAACTTCTGATCCACTGGAATTGTGATACAGTGAATTTTAAGTAAAATAACTTCTCTAGGGTAGTGGACAGCATTGGGAATTGTGGATGAATAGCGTGCCCAAATTAAACTGCCTGCTACTCAGCCATAGAATATGCATATATTTAGTAGATTTGGATAGAAAATACTCTGAAGTTTCTAAAGCTGTTTGAATTATGTCTGACTATAACAGAACTCATATGTCAGGCAAAAACCTGAGAAGTGGGGAATCTGAGGTTTGTAGTTTTTCAACTCTTGGCCTATCGAATGCACCGTGTCTATGGGGTCATATTGCAATTCCTAAGGCCACTAGATGGCAACAGTCTTTAGAACCTTGTTTGAGGCTTCGACTCTGAAGTGGGGGCGAATGAGAGGGGAATGAGTCAGAGGTCTGCCAGAGAGGAACGAGCTGGCCAGGCTCGTTCACGTGAGACTTAGCTTGCGTTCCATTGCAATTCTACAGACAAAGGAATTCTCCAGTTGGAACATTATTGAAGATTTATGTTAAAAAAACATCCTAAAGATTGATTCTATACATCGTTTGACATGTTTCTACGGACTGTAACGGAACTTTCTGCTTCTAGTGATCACGTGTCATGAATTTGGATTACTGGGCTAAACGCGCGAACAAAAAGGAGGTATTTGGACATAAATGATGGACATTATCAAACAAAACAAATGTTTATTGTGCAACTGGGATTCCTGGGAGTGCATTCTGATGAAGATCATCAAAGGTAAGTGATTACTTCTAATGCTATTTTTGACTTCTGTTGACTCCAACATGGCGGATATCTGTTTGGCTTGATTTGTTGTCTGAGCGCTGTACTCAGATTATTGCATGGTGTGCTTTTTCCGTAAAGCTTTTTTGAAATCTGACAGAGCGGTTGGATTAAGGAGAAGTGGACCTAAAATTCCATGCAAAACCGTTGTATCTTTTATCAATGTTTATTATGAGTATTGATGTGGCTCTCTGCAAAATCACCGGATGTTTTGGAACTACTGAATGTAACGCGCCAATGTAAACTGAGATTTTTGGATATAAATATGAACTTTACCAAACAAAACATACATGTATTGTGTAACATGAAGTCCTATGAGTGTCATCTGATGATCATCAAAGGTTAGTGATTATTTTTATCTCTATTTCTGCTTTTTGTGACTCCTCTCTTTGCCTGGAAAAATGTCTGTGTTTTTGTGTGACTAGGTGGTGACCTAACATAAACGTGCTGACTTGCTTTCGTCGTAAAGCCTTTTTGAATTCGGACACTGTGGCTGGATTTACAACAAGTGTATCTTTAAAATGGTGTATGTTTGAGGAATTTTAATTATGGCATTTCTGTTGTTTTGAATTTGGCGCCCTGCAGTTTCACTGGCTGTTGACGAGGTGGGACGCTCACGTCCCACATAACCTAGTGAAGACAAGATGGTTACTAGTTTGTTAACAAGAAATTTGTGTAGTGGTTGAAAAACAAGTTATAATGACTCACACCTGTATGTATGTAAACTTCCGACTTCAACTGTACGTTGGGGAGTCAAATGATAATTTTCCATTGTCTCTGTGTATTGTATAAATACAGTTGTGAGGTATTGTACATTCTAGTAAAAAAAAAAAAAACTAGACTATCTTGTGTTGACATACTGTATGATTTTTCCTACAGAGGAGGCTGCTTCCGATGACAAGAAGGGCAAGCTGTATAAACCCAAGTCTCGCTTCGAAACAACAGCAGCAGAACCAGCGAAAAGCAGCTTCCTGCCTTTGGATACCCCTCCACAGTTTTTAACATTAGATAAAAAACATGTATGTATTATTGCAACAAGCATTTATTAACCAAAATAGGTAGTCCTTTTACTGGCTTCTTCAAAAATGAAGAAAAATAAACTTTAAAAAAAAAAATGTACTTTTCAGACACTGAAGAAAACAACTGAAAAGGGAAAGAAGAAAAGCAACCTAGAGCTCTTTAAAGAAGAACTGAAACAGTAAGCCATTTTCACATCCCTCGTCTTTTGCTCCGTGTTGTCACGAAAAGGGAGACAACGTGGAGATAAGGAATAACAAAATAATTATTAACTAAAGTAAACTAAATACAATTAACAATGGTGTCAGTAATCAGTGGTGTAAGTGAGTGTTTGCGTGTATAAATGTGATAATGATAATAGTGTTAAAAAGGTGCCAACGCAAAAAACAAAACAGCCACAAAAACGCCTAATCAAAATCTATCAGTGTGTCTGCATGGAGAGAGTCTCCTCAGTGAATGGGGAAGAGGTGTATTTATCCTGGGAAACACCCAGCCCAGGTGTGACCCATGTTGCTGACGACCCTCCCGGCTCCGCCCCACCGACATCCTATGAGCAAAGAGAGAGAATTCGGCAGACAGAGTGGGAGGGTCATCACAATGTACAGTCGTGGCCAAAAGTTTTGAGAATGACACAAATATTAATTTTCACAGTCTGCTGCCTCAGTTTGTATGATGGCAATGTGCATATACTCCAGAATGTTATGAAGAGTGATCAGATGAATTGCAATTAATTGCAAAGTCCCCCTTTACCATGCAAATTAACTGAATCCCCAAAAAACAGCTCCACTGCATTTTAGCCCTGCCACAAAAGGACCAGCTGGCATCATGTCAGTGATTCTCTCGTTAAAACAGGTGTGAGTGTTGACGAGGACAAGGCTGGAGATCACTCTGTCATGCTGATTGAGTTCGAATAACAGACTGGAAGCTTTAAATGCAAATGAACTTGGAATCATTGTTCTTCCTCTGTCAATCATGGTCACCTGCAAGGAAATAATAATATAATAATATAATAATAATAATAATAATAATAATAATATATATATAATAATAATTATAATTATAATAATAATAATATATGCTGATTTGAGTTTTATCCAACAGACTTACAGTCATGTGTGCATACATCAAAAGGATGGGTGGTCCCGGGGATCAACCCACTTCCCTGTCAATCATGGTCACCAACTGAGCTACACAGGACCACAAATGCGTGCCGTCATCACTGCTTTGCACAAAAAAGGCTTCACAGGCAAGGATATTCCTGACAGTAAGATTGCACCTAAATCAACCATTTATCGGATCATCAAGGACTTCTAGGAGAGTAATTCAATTGTGAGGAAGGCTTCAGGGCGCCCAAGAAAGTCCAGCAAGCGCCAGGACAGTCTCCTAAAGTTGATTCAGCTGCGGGATCGGGGCACTACTAGTACAGAGCTTGCTCAGGAATGGCAGCAGGCAGGTGTGAGTGCATCTGCACGCACAGTGAGGCAAAGAGTTTTGGAGGGTGGCCTGGTGTCAAGATGGGCAGCAAAGAAGCCACTTCTCTCCAGGAAAAACATCAGGGACAGACTGATATTCTGCAAAAAGGTACAGGGATTGGACTGCTGAGGACTGGGGTAAAGTAATTTTCTCTGAGGAATCCCCTTTCTGATTGTTTGGGGCATCCGGAAAAGAACTTGTCCAAAGAGGACAAGGTGAGCGCTACCATCAGTCCTGTGTCATGCCAACAGTAAAGCATCCTGAGACCATTCATGTGTGGGGTTGCTTCTCTGCCAAGGGAGTGGGATCACTCACACTTTTGCCTAAGAACACAGCCATGAATAAAGAATGGTACCAACACATCCTCCGAGAGCAACTTCTCCCAACCATCCAGGAACAGTTTGGTGAACAATGCCTTTTCCAACATGATGGAGCACCTTGCCATGAGGCAAAAGTGATAACTAAGTGGCTCTGGGAACAAAACATTGATATTTTGGGTCCATAACCAGGAAAGTCCCCAGGCCTTAATCCCATTGAGAACTTGTGGTTAATCCTCAAGAGGCGGGTGGACAAACAAAACCCCACAAATTTAGGCACTCCAAGCATTGATTATGCAAGTGGGCTCAGGATGTGGCCCAGAAGTTAATTGACAGGGCGGATTGCAGGGGTCTTGAAAAAGAAGGGTCAACACTGCAAATATTGACTCTTTGCATCAACTTCATGTAATTAGTCAATAAAAGCCTTTGACACTTATGAAATGCTTGTAATTATACTTCAGTATTCCATAGTAACTAACCCTAACCCATATCTGACAAAAATATCTAAAGACACTGAAGCAGCAAACTTTGTGAAAATTAATATTTGTGTCATTCTCAACTTTTGGCCACGACTGTACTTGTTTATTGCATTAGATTGCATAACATCGTATTCTCTGTCTGTATCTCTCAGAATACAGGAGGAGAGAGATGAAAGACACAAGATAAAAGGCAGAGTCAGTCGATTTGAACCTCTCTCTGGGATGGAGGGAAAACGCTCCTCAAGTAAGTGTCTGCTGTATGAGTACTGACAGGGAAAGGTTAGGCTGGAGTCCAAACTCATTTGCTCTGTTTCAATGGTCAAACAGAGCATGTCAGTTAAGATTTCAGGGTAGGAAACCGCTAGACTATCTAAAATACAAAAAGACCTTTTGGCTGACTGGCCCCCGCCTCTCAGACCCGTTGGCTGACTACCTAGAACCTCCCCCTCACTGACTGCCTAGAACCCCCGCCCCCCACACACACACATACACACTGTCTCGAATCCCCCATACTGACTCTCGTCCCCCTTCCTCCTCCTCATACTGACTCTCGTCCCCCCTCCTCATACTCTTGTCCCTCCTCCTCATCATACTGACTGTCGTCCCCCCCTCCTCCTCCTCATACTGACTCTCGTCCCCCCTCATCCTACTGACTGTCCCCCTAGCGTAGCCTAGTGGTTAGAGCGTTGGACTAGTAACTGGAAGGTTGCGAGTTCAAACCCCCGAGCTGACAAGGTACAAATCTGTCGTTCTGCCCCTGAACAGGCAGTTAACCCACTGTTCCCAGGCAGTCATTGAAAATAAGAATATGTTCTTAACTGACTTGCCTGGTTAAATAAAGGTTTAAAAAAATATATTTATAAAAAAATACTGACTTTCGTCCCCACTCCTCATACTGACTCTCGTCCCCCCTCCTCCTCATACTGACTCTCGTCCCCCCCTCCTCCTCATACTGACTCTCGTCCCCCTCCTCCTCATACTGACTCTCGTCCCCCCTCCTCCTCATACTGACTCTCGTCCCCCTCCTCCTCATACTGACTCTCGTCCCCCCTCCTCCTCATACTGACTCTCGTCCCCCTCCTCCTCATACTGACTCTCGCCCCCCCCCCTCCTCATACTGACTCTCGCCCCCCTCCTCATACTCTCGCTCATCCTCCTCCTCATACTGACTCTCGTTCATCCTCCTCCTCATACTGACTCTCGTACATCCTCCTCCTCATACTGACTCTCGTCCTTCCTCCTCCTCATACTCTCGTCCCCCCCTCCTCATACTGACTGTCCCCCCTCCTCATCATACTGACTCTCGTCCCCCTCCTCATCATACTGACTCTCGTACCCCCTCCTCCTCATCATACTGACTCTCGTCCCCCTCCTCCTCATCATACTGACTCTCGTCCCCCCTCCTCCTCATCATACTGACTCTCGTCCCCCTCCTCATACTGACTCTCGTCCCCCTCCTCATACTGACTCTCGTCCCCCCTCCTCATACTGACTCTCGTCCCCCCTCCCCCCCCCTCCCCATACTGACTCTCGTCCCCCTCCCCATACTGACTCTCGTCCCCCTCCCCATACTGACTCTCGTCCCCCCCCATACTGACTCTCGTCCCCCTCCCCATACTGACTCTCGTCCCCCTCCCCATACTGACTCTCGTCCCCCTCCCCATACTGACTCTCGTCCCCCTCCCCATACTGACTCTCCCCGTCCCCCTCCCCATACTGACTCTCGTCCCCCCTCCCCATACTGACTCTCGTCCCCCTCCCCATACTGACTCTCGTCCCCCTCCCCATACTGACTCTCGTCCCCCCTCCCCATACTGACTCTCGTCCCCCTCCCCATACTGACTCTCGTCCCCCCTCCCCATACTGACTCTCGTCCCCCTCCCCATACTGACTCTCGTCCCCCTCCCCATACTGACTCTCGTCCCCCTCCCCATACTGACTCTCGTCCCCCTCCCCATACTGACTCTCGTCCCCCTCCTCATACTGACTCTCCCCCCCCTCCTCATACTCTGCTCTCATCCTCCTCCTCATACTGACTCTCGTTCATCCTCCTCCTCATACTGACTCTCGTACATCCTCCTCCTCATACTGACTCTCGTCCTTCCTCCTCCTCATACTGTCCCCCCTCCTCATACTGACTGTCCCCCCTCCTCATCATACTGACTCTCGTCCCCCTCCTCATCATACTGACTCTCGTACCCCCTCCTCCTCATCATACTGACTCTCGTCCCCCTCCTCCTCATCATACTGACTCTCGTCCCCCCCTCCTCCTCATCATACTGACTCTCGTCCCCCCCTCCCATACTGACTCTCGTCCCCCTCCTCATACTGACTCTCGTCCCCCTCCTCATACTGACTCTCGTCCCCCTCCCCATACTGACTCTCGTCCCCCCCATACTGACTCTCGTCCCCCTCCCCATACTGACTCTCGTCCCCCTCCCCATACTGACTCTCGTCCCCCTCCCCATACTGACTCTCGTCCCCCTCCCCATACTGACTCTCGTCCCCCCTCCCCATACTGACTCTCGTCCCCCCTCCCCATACTGACTCTCGTCCCCCTCCCCATACTGACTCTCGTCCCCCTCCCCATACTGACTCTCGTCCCCCTCCCCATACTGACTCTCGTCCCCCTCCCCATACTGACTCTCGTCCCCCTCCCCATACTGACTCTCGTCCCCCCTCCCCATACTGACTCTCGTCCCCCCTCCCCATACTGACTCTCGTCCCCCTCCCCATACTGACTCTCGTCCCCCTCCCCATACTGACTCTCGTCCCCCTCCCCATACTGACTCTCGTCCCCCTCCCCATACTGACTCCGTCCCCCTCCCCATACTGACTCTCGTCCCCCCTCCCCATACTGACTCCTCGTCCCCCCTCCCCATACTGACTCTCGTCCCCCTCCCCATACTGACTCTCGTCCCCCTCCCCATACTGACTCTCGTCCCCCCTCCCCATACTGACTCTCGTCCCCCCTCCCCATACTGACTCTCGTCCCCCTCCCCATACTGACTCTGGTCCCCCCTCCCCATACTGACTCTCGTCCCCCCTCCCCATACTGACTCTCGTCCCCCTCCCCATACTGACTCTCGTCCCCCTCCCCATACTGACTCTCGTCCCCCTCCCCATACTGACTCTCGTCCCCCTCCCCATACTGACTCTCGTCCCCCCCTCCCCATACTGACTCTCGTCCCCCTCCCCATACTGACTCTCGTCCCCCCTCCCCATACTGACTCTCGTCCCCCTCCCCATACTGACTCTCGTCCCCCTCCCCATACTGACTCTCGTCCCCCTCCCCATACTGACTCTCGTCCCCCCCCTCCCCATACTGACTCTCGTCCCCCTCCCCATACTGACTCTCGTCCCCCTCCCCATACTGACTCTCGTCCCCCTCCCCATACTGACTCGTCCCCCTCCCCATACTGACTCTCGTCCCCCCTCCCCATACTGACTCTCGTCCCCCCCTCCCCATACTGACTCTCGTCCCCCTCCCCATACTGACTCTCGTCCCCCTCCCCATACTGACTCTCGTCCCCCCTCCCCATACTGACTCTCGTCCCCCTCCCCATACTGACTCTCGTCCCCCCCCATACTGACTCTGTATAGATGAATGAGATGCTGTCCCCTCCCCATACTGACTCTCTAGACAGGTCCCCCCCTCCCCATACTGACTCTCGTCCCCCTCCCCATACTGACTCTCGTCCCCCTCCCCATACTGACTCTCGTCCCCCTCCCCATACTGACTCTCGTCCCCCTCCCCATACTGACTCTCGTCCCCCTCCCCATACTGACTCTCGTCCCCCTCCCCATACTGACTCTCGTCCCCCTCCCCACACTGACTCTCGTCCCCCTCCCCACACTGACTCTCGTCCCCCTCCCCACACTGACTCTCGTCCCCCCCCTCCCCACAATGACTCTCGCCCCCTCCCCATACTGACTCTCGCCCCCTCCCCATACTGACTCTCGCCCCCCTCCCCCATACTGACTCTCGCCCCCCTCCCCATACTGACTCTCGTCCCCCCTCATCATACTGACTCTCGTCCCCCTCATCATACTGACTCTCGTCCCCCCTCATCATACTGACTCTCGCCCCCCTCATCATACTGACTCTCAACCCCCCTCCCCCTACTGACTCTCGCCCCCTCCCCCTACTGACTCTCGCCCCCTCCCCCTACTGACTCTCGCCCCCTCCTCCTACTGACTTCCCCCCTCCTCCACGCCCCTCATGCCAACTACCTCCGTCCTCCTCCTCCTACTGACTGCCCCCCCTCCTCCACGCCCCTCGTGCCAACTGCCTCTGTCCTCCTCCCACCACATTTCCACTTCGCTGGGAAACAACATTTATCCTGCTTTTCTGCTTTTTTTAGTGGATGGTTCTTCAAGAAGAAACCGTCCGTCCAGTGGTAATTTGATAACTTAATACCGTGGGTTGCTTTTAATATCTACGTCTCACTGAGTTAATCTATTATAGAAGGACTTCTCTGCTCTGCTCTCTCTGCAGTTCTGGATGACTCGGCACCTGGTTCCCATGACGTTGGAGACCCCTCTACGACTAACTTATATCTCGGAAACATCAACCCACAGGTAAACCTTTTTTGTGGTTTAGAAATTGCTTCTAAATATGTTGTATGAATGTATTATTTTCCTAATGGAATATTTTAGTAACTGAATTGCTACTAATATATTGTATTACTGAGGATATTCCAATGTAAAATGACACCAATAACAACAAGTCCCTGCCTCCCGCTCTGTGTTCTTCTGGTTGCTGTATAGATGAATGAGGAGATGCTGTGTCAGGAGTTTGGGCGTTATGGCCCTCTGGCCAGCGTGAAGATCATGTGGCCGCGGACGGACGAGGAGAGGGCCAGGGAGAGGAACTGTGGCTTTGTTGCCTTTATGAACCGGAGGGATGCGGAGAGAGCTCTGAAGAACCTCAACGGTATTCAAGCTTTATCACACCACTGACCCACAATGCAACTTCACTTACATTACATCAATTAACACTTCTGCCTCCTGGGATTTCCTTTTGCACTGTGGGACATGGGAGTTGTAGAGTACACCAGCAGGTATCACATGTATTCAACCCCCTTTTGACTTTTTCCATATTTTGTTGTTTTAGAGCCTGAATATAAAATGGACTAAATTAAGGGTTTGTGTCACGACACTGGCCGACACACAATACCTCATAATGTCAATGTGGAATTATGTTTCTATACAGTTTTACAAGTTGTTAAAAAAAAATAGATGAAATATCTTGAATATCAATAAGTAATCAATCCCTTTGTTAAGGCAAACCTAAATACGTTTGGGAGTGAAAATGTACTTAACGAATCACAAAGTAAGTTGCATTGACTACCCCATCTCTGTACCCCAAACATACAATTATCTGTAAGGTCCCTCAATTTAGTATTGAATTTCAATCACTCTTCAACCACAAAGACTAGAGACGTTTTCCAATGCCTTGTAAAGAAGGGTACTGATTGGTAGACGTGTAAAAATTATATATATATATATATATTAATAATGACACTGAATATCCCTTTGAGCATGGTGAAGTTATTAATTAGGGTTTGGATGGTGTATCAATAAACCCAAAAATACAGGTGTCCCTCCTAACTCAGTTGCCAGAGAGGAAGGAAACCGCTCAGGAATTTCACCATGTGGCCAACGGTGACATTTAAAACAATTAAGAGTTTAATGGTTATGATATGAAAACTGATAATGGATCAAAAACCTTGTCAACATTAACGCTTGTCCTCTTGCCCGCGGGGGCAAGTGAAAACATTTGTTGGACAAGCAGAATCTAGATTTAATTTTGTCCGGTTGGACAAGCAGATTCTAGATTTAATTTTGTCCTGTTGGACAAGCAGATTCTAGATTTTATTTTGTCCGGTTGGACAAGCAGATTCTAGATTTTATTTTGTCCGGTTGGACAAGCAGATTCTAGATTTTATTTTGTCCGGTTGGACAAGCAGATTCTAGATTTTATTTTGTCCGGTTGGACAAGCAGATTCTAGATTTTATTTTGTCCGGTTGGACAAGCAGATTCTAGATTTTATTTTGTCCGGTTGGACAAGCAGATTCTAGATTTTATTTTGTCCGGTTGGACAAGCAGATTCTAGATTTTATTTTGTCCGGTTGGACAAGCAGATTCTAGATTTTAATTTTGTCCGGTTGGACAAGCAGATTCTAGATTTAATTTTGTCCGGTTGGACAAGCAGATTCTAGATTTAATTTTGTCCGGTTGGACAAGCAGATTCTAGATTTAATTTTGTCCGGTTGGACAAGCAGATTCTAGATTTTATTTTGTCCGGTTGGACAAGCAGATTCTAGATTTTAATTTTGTCCGGTTGGACAAGCAGATTCTAGATTTAATTTTGTCCGGTTGGACAAGCAGATTCTAGATTTAATTTTGTCCGGTTGGACAAGCAGATTCTAGATTTAATTTTGTCCGGTTGGACAAGCAGATTCTAGATTTAATTTTGTCCGGTTGGACAAGTAAAACAAATCATGCAAAAAATCACTATCAAATAATTAGGCTCCGATCATAATGGGATCAAAGTGTCCTCTTGATGCAGCGTTTGGCTCACTGTCCTCCCAATCGCTGCAGAGTGCATCGCAGTATAACGATTGTAGGCCTTGCATTGCCAGGCAAGAGCGGTCTTTCAATCATGCAGTCGCAAGATGCATTTTTGAGATCAAAGCGCATTTGTTGTTGACAATTGCTAGCGAGTTATTTGCCCAGTCATAGCACGTTTTTGGTCAGCAATTAAAATCCTTGAAAATTCATGCTGTGTGCATCACCTGCGTGTGTGCCAGTGGGCCTGTAGCTAGAGGAGAGAGAGGCATTGTGCAGCAGATCAATTATTTCTTTAAAATGATGATACACAACAGACTCACTAACCAGCCAAACTACACAATATATTTAGAATTGTCTATCTGGCTAGTTATCTATTAGCATGCATTAATGTCATGTCTCATGTCCTAAAATAACAGAGGCCAACACACAGTTGATGAAACCAATGTTGCATAATCCAGTTGTAGAATCGTCTCTCAAGCGATCATAATTGGCTAGGATTCTACTTCTAATTGGCTAGGATTCTACTTCTAATTGGCTAGGATTCTACTCTATTCAATACTGGCCATGTAATTCTGACGAAGTAAAAAATAAAATTAAAATAAAAAAACATTCTTAGAATAGCCCTAATTGACAATGAACTCCTATGCTGTCATGATCTCCCCTGAACACTGAATATTTTAACCTTCGTTAATTACACTTCACCCACCTTAGCCTGTTTCATTGAAATATTTTAGAATTATTTTTATAAGGACAATGTATTTGGTGGTAATTGCAATGTTGCAGGGTGGCCAACCCTCCTCCTGGAGAGTCCAGGAGAGCTGCTGAGCATGCAGGGTTTTACTCCAGCCCTGCTCGAACATACCACATTGTAAAAAATATATATATATATATTTACAATATACTGCTACTGCTCAACAGGACCTTGATAAGCTGACTCTGTGTTTGAGCAGGGTTTGATCAAAAGCCTGCACCTCCAGTAGCTCTCCAGATGGAGTGTTGACGGATCAGATTTATCAGTGCAGTGTTTTTACTTTGGGGGGGGGGTTAAGTGTCTTGCTCAAGACCAGAACGGAAGGACATATGATGCATGTGATCAGCAGCCTTCCATTGTCAATGCCAGTGATAATAATGGTTATTTTGTGAAGTGGTTCCTTGTATCATACAACATGACCATGACATTGGAAACAGCAGCTGATTCGGTAGAATTGCTAGTAAGATCAGATGTGGTGGAAGGTTACTTGTGTTTTTATTTTTAAGATAATATTTTTGTGCTGCATCCAGGGAAGATGATGATGAACTTTGAGATGAAGCTGGGCTGGGGTAAAGGTGTACCCATCCCACCTCACCCAATCTACATCCCCCCGTCCATGGTGGAGAACACCCTCCCTCCGCCCCCCTCCGGCCTGCCCTTCAACGCACAGACCCGCGAGAGGCTGAAGAACCCCAACGCCGTCATGCTCCCTCCGCCCAAGAACAAGGAGGAATTCGACAAGGTAATTCGCCGTGTCTGGGATGTTGCTGTATTAGGCCTGTGTGTACCAGTGTTTTAGAAGTATTTTGGTAGACCTAGGCCTACTTAGGCCATTGGCCAGCCAGTGATGTTTTTTTGGGGGGGGCATATCGTCTACTAGTCATAGGTTTGTTCCAATTTTTAAAATGTCTACTTTTAATTGAGGTGAGATTTTGAACTTCTGTTTTCCTAGCTGGGCTAGAAGGAAAGTCATTTAAGATGACAATACAGGAACAAAATGGCTGTGTAGAGAGGTGTGTGTGTGTGTTTAGTCTAAATAAAAAACGCAGTGGTAAGTTGTGTGGGAATTTTAAGAACTGTGTACATTTGACCTTTTTAGTAAAAATTGACAGCAGTAAAAAAGGAAAGTTGTTTTTCATATGATGCAGTTTATAATGCATTTTATATTTTATATCTTTCACCTGTTGCCTTTTTAATAATACTCACATATTCTATGTTTATTATCTGATGTGACTTCATATACAGACTCTGTCCCAAGCCATAGTCAAAGTGGTTATCCCAACAGAAAGGTACATGTTTTTACTTTTTAAAATTGGTGTAAAAACGTATATAAAAACAACCCGTAATGAATAAACCCACATTTTTAAAGTTTGATCAATTACATCTCTGCATGCTACAGGGGTCGTTCAGTATGGGTGAGCAATGGTTGAGGCAAGCACAAGTAGGCTTATCACCCCATGAGGTTTAATGCTAGCAGACGTAGCCTTATAGTCCCATCAGGTTTAATGCTAGCAGACCTAGCCTTATAGTCCCATCAGGTTTAATGCTAGCAGACGTAGCCAAAGAGCCCCATCAGGTTTAATGCTAGCAGACGTAGCCTTATAGTCCCATCAGGTTTAATGCTAGCAGACGTAGCCAAAGAGCCCCATCAGGTTTAATGCTAGCAGACATTACATTTACATTTAAGTCATTTAGCAGACTCTCTTATCCAGAGCGACTTACAAATTGGTGCATTCACCTTATGACATCCCGTGGAACAGTCACTTTACAGACGTAGCCTTATAGTCCCATGAGGTTTAATGCTAGCAGACGTAGCCTTATAGTCCCATGAGGTTTAATGCTAGCAGACGTAGCCTTATAGTCCCATCAGGTTTAATGCTAGCAGATGTAGCCAAAGAGCCCCATCAGGTTTAATGCTAGCAGACGTAGCCAAAGAGCCCCATCAGATTTAATGCTAGCAGACGTAGCCAAAGAGCCCCATCAGGTTTAATGCTAGCAGACGTAGCCAAAGAGCCCCATCAGGTTTAATGCTAGCAGACGTAGCCAAAGAGTCCCATCAGGTTTAATGCTAGCAGACGTAGCCTTATAGTCCCATCAGGTTTAATGCTAGCAGACGTAGCCAAAGAGCCCCATCAGGTTTAATGCTAGCAGACGTAGCTTTATAGTCCCATCAGGTTTAATGCTAGCAGACGTAGCCTTATAGTCCCATCAGGTTTAATGCTAGCAGACGTAGCCAAAGAGCCCCATCAGGTTTAATGCTAGCAGACGTAGCCAAAGAGCCCCATCAGGTTTAATGCTAGCAGACGTAGCCAAAGAGCCCCTTCAGGTTTAATGCTAGCAGACTGCAAGATGCTCATTCCTACAGCACACCTTTGGCTTCCTGCCACCACAGTGTCCATATGCTGATCTCTTCACACATTTATCCAACTCTCCCTGCAAACATCAATACAGTCCGTGAACCACCATGCCATTACTTGTTTGATGGTATAGAGGACATTAAAAGCATTTTCACTACACTATATCACCACTCACATGCATAGGCTAATAATATCCATGTTATGACGCTAGCTACATATTACACTCTCACATGACGTACATACCATACCATTCTGGTAGTAGTTGGGTTCTTTAGAGTGACCGGTCCTGCCCTCTGACTATTGCTCACTCCCACCGACACGCCCCCTTGGCCTCTGTCATCCAATCACGGGCTCAGCAACACCTGGCCCCAGCTCAGACATCCAATCCAAACCTCCCATTAGTCTCAGTGACCTTTGACATTGGCCTTGGTGAGCAGAACAAGTTGAACTGTCTGCGGCAGCGAGGGACCTGAAAGCATCATGGGATGGATTGGGAAAGTATACAGAATTTTACCCACCATGCATTGGTAGGATCAGCTCCAATACTATCTCATCAATGTGATTTGTGTTGTCTACAAATAAATTAAAGACATCCTGTGTTTTTTTTTGTTGGCCACTAATTTGTCCAACATGCACCAATATTAGAATACTCTTGAGGCCTAATTCACCCATTTACACATTGGTATTTATTCATACATCATCAACTAGTGATTCATAATGACCAATAGAGGGTCTTTTTGTTATGTAGCCTATTTAGACCAACAATCCTGTACTGCTTTGGTTCTTCCAGCCAGTCAGGAGTTCAGGGTGGATTTGACAGGCACTGTATTGGCTGATACGTCACTCAATAAAGAGTCACTCAAACCTCTCTATCACACTTGTATTATTATCCAGCTTCTCTGTCCTCCCTTCCTTCTAGTCTTTACTGTGGGGAGATGGTAGTTAGCATTGCCTGTTATATTGATTCATAAAGGCCCATGCATGCTTATGTAACTAGTAGAAGTAATAACTAGTGTTTTGTTTTTAGACTGTTAATGGCTCTTAAAATTGATTTTGAAGGTCTTTTTATAATATCAGAAATGCTAAGGTCAAACATTTAGGAAGAGGTTTCTTCCATCATTCTTACACATTAGATTACTTCATGTAGTCAAACAATACAATTTAAGAAATAGTTCAAGTTTAATCGTCTAGTACAGCGTTTCCCAAACTCAGTCCTGGAGACCCCCAAGGTGTGCACGTTTTGGTTTTTGTCCTATCACTACACAGCTGATTCAAGTAATGAACTCAAAGCTTTGATTATTTGAATCAGCTGGAGCAACAACAACAAAAAACCTCCAAAAAACGTGTACCCCTTAGGGGGGTCTCCAGGACCGAGTTTGTGAAACCCTGGTCTAGTACATCTGGATGTGTTGTGATAGCGTGTAGACCAGAGGCTGTTTCTAGGTCTCACAAGCAGACAGACAGGCCTCAGGAGAAGAAGGGTCGTCTGCTCTGAATCAGTTTTGTTTTAACTGTGTTTTTCTTCTAGGAATTTGCTCTCTCTCATCCACCGAATGATCGAGTTTGTGGTGCGCGAAGGCCCCATGTTCGAAGCCATGATCATGAATCGAGAGCTCAGCAATCCCATGTACCGGTATGTTTTCGTGTCTCCTATGATCACCGGTTTGATTATGTCATGTACCATTAGTGTATTTTGTTCGTCAACAAGTTGACTTGTTAGTCATTGTGTTGTCTCTGTTGGGCAGGTTTCTGTTTGAGAACCAGAGCCCAGCACATGTGTACTACCGCTGGAAACTCTACTCCATACTACAGGTCAGTATGGACCAGCCCCCTTCTCCTGCATCACATCCTCCCCTTTTACCTTCTCCTTTATCACCTCTGATGTCTGTCCTTTTTTAAAAACCTTTATTTAACTAGACAAATCAATTAATTAAGAACAAAATCTTATTTTCAATGACGGCCTAGGAACAGTGGGTTAACTGCCTTGTTCAGGGGCAGAACGACAGATATTTTTACCTTGCTGCCTTTAAATGACTGGTTAGGTCAAACATGTCTGTTCCCTCATGATTGGTTAGGTCAAACATGTCTGTCCTCTCATGATTGGTTAGGTCAAACATGTCTGTCCTCTCATGATTGGTTAGGTCAAACATGCTTGTCCTCTCATGATTGGTTAGGTCAAACATGTCTGTCCCCTCATGATTGGTTAGGTCAAACATGCTTGTCCCCTCATGATTGGTTAGGTCAAACATGCTTGTCCTCTCATGATTGGTTAGGTCAAACATGCTTGTCCTCTCATGATTGGTTAGGTCAAACATGCTTGTCCTCTCATGATTGGTTAGGTCAAACATGCTTGTCCTCTCATGATTGGTTAGGTCAAACATGCTTGTCCCCTCATGATTGGTTAGGTCAAACATGCTTGTCCTCTCATGATTGGTTAGGTCAAACATGCTTGTCCTCTCATGATTGGTTAGGTCAAACATGCTTGTCCTCTCATGATTGGTTAGGTCAAACATGTCTGTCCTCTCATGATTGGTTAGGTCAAACATGTCTGTCCTCTCATGATTGGTTAGGTCAAACATGCTTGTCCTCTCATGATTGGTTAGGTCAAACATGCTTGTCCCCACATGATTGGTTAGGTCAAACATGCTTGTCCCCTCATGATTGGTTAGGTCAAACATGCTTGTCCTCTCATGATTGGTTAGGTCAAACATGCTTGTCCTCTCATGATTGGTTAGGTCAAACATGCTTGTCCTCTCATGATTGGTTAGGTCAAACATGTCTGTCCTCTCATGATTGGTTAGGTCAAACATGTCTGTCCTCTCATGATTGGTTAGGTCAACCATGTCTGTCCTCTCATGATTGGTTAGGTCAAACATGTCTGTCCTCTTAATATTGTCACATTGAAAAGGAGGAAGAAGAGGCATTGTTCAACTTGCTAATGTTTGATACCCTGAACAATGTCCTTGTTGTCTAATCTAATATGAATGATGTCCTAACCCCCCACAGGGAGAAGCGCCAACAAAATGGCGGACGGACGAATACCGCATGTTCAAGAACGGCTCGTTGTGGCGCCCTCCTCCCCTCAACCCCTACCTACACGGCAACTTTGAAGAGGGGGAGGAGCCAGAGGAGGAAGAGGAGGAGCCTGGGAAGAAAGGATGCTTAAAAGAGGAGTATGTTCCCCGTGTTTGTTATGTCATTAACATATTGGTATTCTCTAATGAACAAATGCACAAAGAATCTGGTGAAGCAACGAGTCAACCTTGGCCTTCGTTAGTCCACACAGAAAGACCTGGAGAAACTCCCGGCACATAGGCATTGGCTTAATCAGCTTATTCTACCAAGCAATCATCTCCCACAACAACCTCCCCGTACGCAAGCATAGAGCCATGCCTTGCAGTCATGTGATTCGCAAAAATTTTATTATGACAAATTATTTACTCAGTAGGTCAGTCCCATATAATTCAATGTTCACTAAGGCTAACTTTCAATTTCTTGATGTACCAGGCTTAAATGTGCTGTGCACAATAGCATGTGGTTGAAGTTACTCTCACCGTCACACTAAAGACCCTGAGATAGACTATTGTCCTGTCCAGGGGGTGTCCTGTACATCACGCTGCCTCACACTACAGAAACAGGAGATAGACTATTGTCCTGTCCAGGGGGTGTCCTGTACATCACGCTGCCTCACACTACAGAAACAGGAGATAGACTAGTGTCCTGTCCAGGGGGTGTACTGGTACATCACGCTGCCTCACACTACAGAAACAGGAGATAGACTAGTGTCCTGTCCAGGGGGTGTCCTGTACGTCACGCTGCCTCACACTACAGAAACAGGAGATAGACTAGTGTCCTGTCCAGGGGGTGTCCTGTACATCACGCTGCCTCACACTACAGAAACAGGAGATAGACTAGTGTCCTGTCCAGGGGATGTACTGGTACATCACGCTGCCTCACACTACAGAAACAGGAGATAGACTAGTGTCCTGTCCAGGGGGTGTCCTGTACATCACGCTGCCTCACACTACAGAAACAGGAGATAGACTAATGTCCTGTCCAGGGGTGTCCTGTACATCACGCTGCCTCACACTACAGAAACAGGAGATAGACTAGTGTCCTGTCCAGGGGGTGTCCTGTACGTCACGCTGCCTCACACTACAGAAACAGGAGATAGACTAGTGTCCTGTCCAGGGGATGTACTGGTACATCACGCTGCCTCACACTACAGAAACAGGAGATAGACTAGTGTCCTGGTACATCACGCTGCCTCACACTACAGAAACAGGAGATAGACTAGTGTCCTGGTACATCACGCTGCCTCACACTACAGAAACAGGAGATAGACTAGTGTCCTGTACATCACGCTGCCTCACACTACAGAAACAGGAGATAGACTATTGTCCTGTCCAGGGGGTGTCCTGTACATCACGCTGCCTCACACTACAGAAACAGGAGATAGACTAGTGTCCTGTCCAGGGGGTGTACTGGTACATCACGCTGCCTCACACTACAGAAACAGGAGATAGACTAGTGTCCTGTCCAGGGGGTGTCCTGTACGTCACGCTGCCTCACACTACAGAAACAGGAGATAGACTAGTGTCCTGTCCAGGGGGTGTCCTGTACATCACGCTGCCTCACACTACAGAAACAGGAGATAGACTAGTGTCCTGTCCAGGGGGTGTCCTGTACGTCACGCTGCCTCACACTACAGAAACAGGAGATAGACTATTGTCCTGTCCAGGGGATGTACTGGTACATCACGCTGCCTCACACTACAGAAACAGGAGATAGACTATTGTCCTGTCCAGGGGATGTACTGGTACATCACGCTGCCTCACACTACAGAAACAGGAGATAGACTAGTGTCCTGTCCAGGGGATGTACTGGTACATCACGCTGCCTCACACTACAGAAACAGGAGATAGACTAGTGTCCTGTCCAGGGGGTGTCCTGTACATCACGCTGCCTCACACTACAGAAACAGGATATAGACTAGTGTCCTGTCCAGGGGGTGTCCTGTACATCACGCTGCCTCACACTACAGAAACAGGAGATAGACTATTGTCCTGTCCAGGGGATGTACTGGTACATCACGCTGCCTCACACTACAGAAACAGGAGATAGACTAGTGTCCTGTCCAGGGTATGTACTGGTACATCACGCTGCCTCACACTACAGAAACAGGAGATAGACTAGTGTCCTGTCCAGGGGATGTACTGGTACATCACGCTGCCTCACACTACAGAAACAGGAGATAGACTAGTGTCCTGTCCAGGGGGTGTCCTGTACATCACGCTGCCTCACACTACAGAAACAGGAGATAGACTAGTGTCCTGGTACATCACGCTGCCTCACACTACAGAAACAGGAGATAGACTAGTGTCCTGGTACATCACGCTGCCTCACACTACAGAAACAGGAGATAGACTAGTGTCCTGGTACATCACGCTGCCTCACACTACAGAAACAGGAGATAGACTAGTGTCCTGTACATCACGCTGCCTCACACTACAGAAACAGGAGATAGACTATTGTCCTGTCCAGGGGGTGTCCTGTACATCACGCTGCCTCACACTACAGAAACAGGAGATAGACTAGTGTCCTGTCCAGGGGGTGTACTGGTACATCACGCTGCCTCACACTACAGAAACAGGAGATAGACTAGTGTCCTGTCCAGGGGGTGTCCTGTACGTCACGCTGCCTCACACTACAGAAACAGGAGATAGACTAGTGTCCTGTCCAGGGGATGTACTGGTACATCACGCTGCCTCACACTACAGAAACAGGAGATAGACTAGTGTCCTGTCCAGGGGGTGTCCTGTACATCACGCTGCCTCACACTACAGAAACAGGAGATAGACTAATGTCCTGTCCAGGGGGTGTCCTGTACATCACGCTGCCTCACACTACAGAAACAGGAGATAGACTAGTGTCCTGTCCAGGGGGTGTCCTGTACGTCACGCTGCCTCACACTACAGAAACAGGAGATAGACTAGTGTCCTGTCCAGGGGATGTACTGGTACATCACGCTGCCTCACACTACAGAAACAGGAGATAGACTAGTGTCCTGGTACATCACGCTGCCTCACACTACAGAAACAGGAGATAGACTAGTGTCCTGGTACATCACGCTGCCTCACACTACAGAAAC
Organism: Oncorhynchus gorbuscha; assembly: GCF_021184085.1. Classification (NCBI taxonomy): domain Eukaryota; kingdom Metazoa; phylum Chordata; class Actinopteri; order Salmoniformes; family Salmonidae; genus Oncorhynchus; species Oncorhynchus gorbuscha. Next base: position 77,198 of record NW_025745107.1, read on the forward strand.
AGGAGATAGACTAGTGTCCTGTACATCACGCTGCCTCACACTACAGAAACAGGAGATAGACTAGTGTCCTGTACATCACCTGCCTCACACTACAGAAACAGGAGATAGACTATTGTCCTGTCCAGGGGTGTCCTGTACATCACGCTGCCTCACACTACAGAAACAGGAGATAGACTAGTGTCCTGTCCAGGGGGTGTACTGGTACATCACGCTGCCTCACACTACAGAAACAGGAGATAGACTAGTGTCCTGTCCAGGGGGTGTCCTGTACATCACGCTGCCTCACACTACAGAAACAGGAGATAGACTAGTGTCCTGTCCAGGGGGTGTCCTGTACATCACGCTGCCTCACACTACAGAAACAGGAGATAGACTAGTGTCCTGTCCAGGGGGTGTCCTGTACATCACGCTGCCTCACACTACAGAAACAGGAGATAGACTATTGTCCTGTCCAGGGGATGTACTGGTACATCACGCTGCCTCACACTACAGAAACAGGAGATAGACTATTGTCCTGTCCAGGGGATGTACTGGTACATCACGCTGCCTCACACTACAGAAACAGGAGATAGACTAGTGTCCTGTCCAGGGGATGTACTGGTACATCACGCTGCCTCACACTACAGAAACAGGAGATAGACTAGTGTCCTGTCCAGGGGTGTCCTGTACATCACGCTGCCTCACACTACAGAAACAGGATATAGACTAGTGTCCTGTCCAGGGGTGTCCTGTACATCACGCTGCCTCACACTACAGAAACAGGAGATAGACTATTGTCCTGTCCAGGGGATGTACTGGTACATCACGCTGCCTCACACTACAGAAACAGGAGATAGACTAGTGTCCTGTCCAGGGTATGTACTGGTACATCACGCTGCCTCACACTACAGAAACAGGAGATAGACTAGTGTCCTGTCCAGGGGATGTACTGGTACATCACGCTGCCTCACACTACAGAAACAGGAGATAGACTAGTGTCCTGTCCAGGGGGTGTCCTGTACATCACGCTGCCTCACACTACAGAAACAGGAGATAGACTAGTGTCCTGGTACATCACGCTGCCTCACACTACAGAAACAGGAGATAGACTAGTGTCCTGGTACATCACGCTGCCTCACACTACAGAAACAGGAGATAGACTAGTGTCCTGGTACATCACGCTGCCTCACACTACAGAAACAGGAGATAGACTAGTGTCCTGTACATCACGCTGCCTCACACTACAGAAACAGGAGATAGACTATTGTCCTGTCCAGGGGGTGTCCTGTACATCACGCTGCCTCACACTACAGAAACAGGAGATAGACTAGTGTCCTGTCCAGGGGTGTACTGGTACATCACGCTGCCTCACACTACAGAAACAGGAGATAGACTAGTGTCCTGGTACATCACGCTGCCTCACACTACAGAAACAGGAGATAGACTAGTGTCCTGTCCAGGGGGTGTCCTGTACATCACGCTGCCTCACACTACAGAAACAGGAGATAGACTAGTGTCCTGTCCAGGGGGTGTCCTGTACGTCACGCTGCCTCACACTACAGAAACAGGAGATAGACTATTGTCCTGTCCAGGGGATGTACTGGTACATCACGCTGCCTCACACTACAGAAACAGGAGATAGACTAGTGTCCTGTCCAGGGGATGTACTGGTACATCACGCTGCCTCACACTACAGAAACAGGAGATAGACTAGTGTCCTGTCCAGGGGATGTACTGGTACATCACGCTGCCTCACACTACAGAAACAGGAGATAGACTAGTGTCCTGTCCAGGGGGTGTCCTGTACATCACGCTGCCTCACACTACAGAAACAGGATATAGACTAGTGTCCTGTCCAGGGGGTGTCCTGTACATCACGCTGCCTCACACTACAGAAACAGGAGATAGACTAGTGTCCTGTCCAGGGGGTGTCCTGTACATCACGCTGCCTCACACTACAGAAACAGGAGATAGACTATTGTCCTGTCCAGGGATGTACTGGTACATCACGCTGCCTCACACTACAGAAACAGGAGATAGACTAGTGTCCTGTCCAGGGGATGTACTGGTACATCACGCTGCCTCACACTACAGAAACAGGAGATAGACTATTGTCCTGTCCAGGGGATGTACTGGTACATCACGCTGCCTCACACTACAGAAACAGGAGATAGACTAGTGTCCTGTCCAGGGGATGTACTGGTACATCACGCTGCCTCACACTACAGAAACAGGAGATAGACTAGTGTCCTGTCCAGGGGATGTACTGGTACATCACGCTGCCTCACACTACAGAAACAGGAGATAGACTAGTGTCCTGTCCAGGGGTGTCCTGTACATCACGCTGCCTCACACTACAGAAACAGGATATAGACTAGTGTCCTGTCCAGGGGGTGTCCTGTACATCACGCTGCCTCACACTACAGAAACAGGAGATAGACTAGTGTCCTGTCCAGGGGGTGTCCTGTACATCACGCTGCCTCACACTACAGAAACAGGAGATAGACTATTGTCCTGTCCAGGGGATGTACTGGTACATCACGCTGCCTCACACTACAGAAACAGGAGATAGACTAGTGTCCTGTCCAGGGGATGTACTGGTACATCACGCTGCCTCACACTACAGAAACAGGAGATAGACTATTGTCCTGTCCAGGGGATGTACTGGTACATCACGCTGCCTCACACTACAGAAACAGGAGATAGACTAGTGTCCTGTCCAGGGGATGTACTGGTACATCACGCTGCCTCACACTACAGAAACAGGAGATAGACTAGTGTCCTGTCCAGGGGATGTACTGGTACATCACGCTGCCTCACACTACAGAAACAGGAGATAGACTAGTGTCCTGTCCAGGGGTGTCCTGTACATCACGCTGCCTCACACTACAGAAACAGGAGATAGACTAGTGTCCTGTCCAGGGGATGTACTGGTACATCACGCTGCCTCACACTACAGAAACAGGAGATAGACTAGTGTCCTGTCCAGGGGGTGTCCTGTACATCACGCTGCCTCACACTACAGAAACAGGAGATAGACTAATGTCCTGTCCAGGGGGTGTCCTGTACATCACGCTGCCTCACACTACAGAAACAGGAGATAGACTAGTGTCCTGTCCAGGGGGTGTCCTGTACATCACGCTGCCTCACACTACAGAAACAGGAGATAGACTAGTGTCCTGTCCAGGGGATGTACTGGTACATCACGCTGCCTCACACTACAGAAACAGGAGATAGACTAGTGTCCTGTCCAGGGGGTGTCCTGTACATCACGCTGCCTCACACTACAGAAACAGGAGATAGACTAGTGTCCTGGTACATCACGCTGCCTCACACTACAGAAACAGGAGATAGACTAGTGTCCTGGTACATCACGCTGCCTCACACTACAGAAACAGGAGATAGACTAGTGTCCTGTACATCACGCTGCCTCACACTACAGAAACAGGAGATAGACTATTGTCCTGTCCAGGGGGTGTCCTGTACATCACGCTGCCTCACACTACAGAAACAGGAGATAGACTAGTGTCCTGTCCAGGGGGTGTACTGGTACATCACGCTGCCTCACACTACAGAAACAGGAGATAGACTAGTGTCCTGTCCAGGGGGTGTCCTGTACGTCACGCTGCCTCACACTACAGAAACAGGAGATAGACTAGTGTCCTGTCCAGGGGGTGTCCTGTACATCACGCTGCCTCACACTACAGAAACAGGAGATAGACTAGTGTCCTGTCCAGGGGGTGTCCTGTACATCACGCTGCCTCACACTACAGAAACAGGAGATAGACTATTGTCCTGTCCAGGGGATGTACTGGTACATCACGCTGCCTCACACTACAGAAACAGGAGATAGACTATTGTCCTGTCCAGGGGATGTACTGGTACATCACGCTGCCTCACACTACAGAAACAGGAGATAGACTAGTGTCCTGTCCAGGGGATGTACTGGTACATCACGCTGCCTCACACTACAGAAACAGGAGATAGACTAGTGTCCTGTCCAGGGGATGTACTGGTACATCACGCTGCCTCACACTACAGAAACAGGAGATAGACTAGTGTCCTGTCCAGGGGATGTACTGGTACATCACGCTGCCTCACACTACAGAAACAGGAGATAGACTAGTGTCCTGTCCAGGGGGTGTCCTGTACATCACGCTGCCTCACACTACAGAAACAGGATATAGACTAGTGTCCTGTCCAGGGGTGTCCTGTACATCACGCTGCCTCACACTACAGAAACAGGAGATAGACTAGTGTCCTGTCCAGGGGGTGTCCTGTACATCACGCTGCCTCACACTACAGAAACAGGAGATAGACTAGTGTCCTGTCCAGGGGGTGTCCTGTACATCACGCTGCCTCACACTACAGAAACAGGAGATAGACTAGTGTCCTGTCCAGGGGGTGTCCTGTACATCACGCTGCCTCACACTACAGAAACAGGAGATAGACTAGTGTCCTGTCCAGGGGTGTCCACTCACGCTGCCTCAAACAGAAACAGGAGATAGACTAGTGTCCTGTCCAGGGGATGTACTGGTACATCACGCTGCCTCACACTACAGAAACAGGAGATAGACTAGTGTCCTGTCCAGGGGATGTACTGGTACATCACGCTGCCTCACACTACAGAAACAGGAGATAGACTAGTGTCCTGTCCAGGGGATGTACTGGTACATCACGCTGCCTCACACTACAGAAACAGGAGATAGACTAGTGTCCTGTCCAGGGGATGTACTGGTACATCACGCTGCCTCACACTACAGAAACAGGAGATAGACTAGTGTCCTGTCCAGGGGGTGTCCTGTACATCACGCTGCCTCACACTACAGAAACCGGATATAGACTAGTGTCCTGTCCAGGGGGTGTCCTGTACATCACGCTGCCTCACACTACAGAAACAGGAGATAGACTAGTGTCCTGTCCAGGGGGTGTCCTGTACATCACGCTGCCTCACACTACAGAAACAGGAGATAGACTATTGTCCTGTCCAGGGGATGTACTGGTACATCACGCTGCCTCACACTACAGAAACAGGAGATAGACTAGTGTCCTGTCCAGGGGATGTACTGGTACATCACGCTGCCTCACACTACAGAAACAGGAGATAGACTATTGTCCTGTCCAGGGGATGTACTGGTACATCACGCTGCCTCACACTACAGAAACAGGAGATAGACTAGTGTCCTGTCCAGGGATGTACTGGTACATCACGCTGCCTCACACTACAGAAACAGGAGATAGACTAGTGTCCTGTCCAGGGGATGTACTGGTACATCACGCTGCCTCACACTACAGAAACAGGAGATAGACTAGTGTCCTGTCCAGGGGGTGTCCTGTACATCACGCTGCCTCACACTACAGAAACAGGATATAGACTAGTGTCCTGTCCAGGGGGTGTCCTGTACATCACGCTGCCTCACACTACAGAAACAGGAGATAGACTAGTGTCCTGTCCAGGGGGTGTCCTGTACATCACGCTGCCTCACACTACAGAAACAGGAGATAGACTATTGTCCTGTCCAGGGGATGTACTGGTACATCACGCTGCCTCACACTACAGAAACAGGAGATAGACTAGTGTCCTGTCCAGGGGATGTACTGGTACATCACGCTGCCTCACACTACAGAAACAGGAGATAGACTATTGTCCTGTCCAGGGGATGTACTGGTACATCACGCTGCCTCACACTACAGAAACAGGAGATAGACTAGTGTCCTGTCCAGGGGATGTACTGGTACATCACGCTGCCTCACACTACAGAAACAGGAGATAGACTAGTGTCCTGTCCAGGGGATGTACTGGTACATCACGCTGCCTCACACTACAGAAACAGGAGATAGACTAGTGTCCTGTCCAGGGGGTGTCCTGTACATCACGCTGCCTCACACTACAGAAACAGGAGATAGACTAGTGTCCTGTCCAGGGGATGTACTGGTACATCACGCTGCCTCACACTACAGAAACAGGAGATAGACTAGTGTCCTGTCCAGGGGGTGTCCTGTACATCACGCTGCCTCACACTACAGAAACAGGAGATAGACTAATGTCCTGTCCAGGGGGTGTCCTGTACATCACGCTGCCTCACACTACAGAAACAGGAGATAGACTAGTGTCCTGTCCAGGGGGTGTCCACGTCACGCTGCCTCACACTACAGAAACAGGAGATAGACTAGTGTCCTGTCCAGGGGATGTACTGGTACATCACGCTGCCTCACACTACAGAAACAGGAGATAGACTAGTGTCCTGTCCAGGGGGTGTCCTGTACATCACGCTGCCTCACACTACAGAAACAGGAGATAGACTAGTGTCCTGGTACATCACGCTGCCTCACACTACAGAAACAGGAGATAGACTAGTGTCCTGGTACATCACGCTGCCTCACACTACAGAAACAGGAGATAGACTAGTGTCCTGTACATCACGCTGCCTCACACTACAGAAACAGGAGATAGACTATTGTCCTGTCCAGGGGTGTCCTGTACATCACGCTGCCTCACACTACAGAAACAGGAGATAGACTAGTGTCCTGTCCAGGGGTGTACTGGTACATCACGCTGCCTCACACTACAGAAACAGGAGATAGACTAGTGTCCTGTCCAGGGGGTGTCCTGTATCACGCTGCCTCACACTACAGAAACAGGAGATAGACTAGTGTCCTGTCCAGGGGGTGTCCTGTACATCACGCTGCCTCACACTACAGAAACAGGAGATAGACTAGTGTCCTGTCCAGGGGGTGTCCTGTACGTCACGCTGCCTCACACTACAGAAACAGGAGATAGACTATTGTCCTGTCCAGGGGATGTACTGGTACATCACGCTGCCTCACACTACAGAAACAGGAGATAGACTAGTGTCCTGTCCAGGGGATGTACTGGTACATCACGCTGCCTCACACTACAGAAACAGGAGATAGACTAGTGTCCTGTCCAGGGGTGTCCTGTACATCACGCTGCCTCACACTACAGAAACAGGATATAGACTAGTGTCCTGTCCAGGGGGTGTCCTGTACATCACGCTGCCTCACACTACAGAAACAGGAGATAGACTATTGTCCTGTCCAGGGGATGTACTGGTACATCACGCTGCCTCACACTACAGAAACAGGAGATAGACTAGTGTCCTGTCCAGGGGATGTACTGGTACATCACGCTGCCTCACACTACAGAAACAGGAGATAGACTAGTGTCCTGTCCAGGGGATGTACTGGTACATCACGCTGCCTCACACTACAGAAACAGGAGATAGACTAGTGTCCTGTCCAGGGGATGTACTGGTACATCACGCTGCCTCACACTACAGAAACAGGAGATAGACTAGTGTCCTGTCCAGGGGGTGTCCTGACATCACGCTGCTACTCACGCTGCCTCACACTACAGAAACAGGAGATAGACTAGTGTCCTGTCCAGGGGATGTACTGGTACATCACGCTGCCTCACACTACAGAAACAGGAGATAGACTAGTGTCCTGTCCAGGGGTGTCCTGTACATCACGCTGCCTCACACTACAGAAACAGGAGATAGACTAATGTCCTGTCCAGGGGTGTCCTGTACATCACGCTGCCTCACACTACAGAAACAGGAGATAGACTAGTGTCCTGTCCAGGGGGTGTCCTGTCACACTCACGCTGCCTCACACTACAGAAACAGGAGATAGACTAGTGTCCTGTCCAGGGGATGTACTGGTACATCACGCTGCCTCACACTACAGAAACAGGAGATAGACTAGTGTCCTGTCCAGGGGGTGTCCTGTACATCACGCTGCCTCACACTACAGAAACAGGAGATAGACTAGTGTCCTGTCCAGGGGGTGTCCTGTACATCACGCTGCCTCACACTACAGAAACAGGATATAGACTATTGTCCTGTCCAGGGGGTGTCCTGTACATCACGCTGCCTCACACTACAGAAACAGGATATAGACTAGTGTGTCCTGCCTCACACTACAGAAACAGGAGGGTGTCCTGGTACATCACGCTGCCTCACACTACAGAAACAGGAGATAGACTAGTGTCCTGGTACATCACGCTGCCTCACACTACAGAAACAGGAGATAGACTAGTGTCCTGGTACATCACGCTGCCTCACACTACAGAAACAGGAGATAGACTAGTGTCCTGGTACATCACGCTGCCTCACACTACAGAAACAGGAGATAGACTAGTGTCCTGGTACATCACGCTGCCTCACACTACAGAAACAGGAGATAGACTAGTGTCCTGGTACATCACGCTGCCTCACACTACAGAAACAGGAGATAGACTAGTGTCCTGGTACATCACGCTGCCTCACACTACAGAAACAGGAGATAGACTAGTGTCCTGGTACA